>NC_054713.1:5679886-5699886 GCF_016097555.1 Gigantopelta aegis | reverse complement strand
TTCAGGTTTCCCTGAATTCTCACGACAGCTCGTGGTGAGCTGTGACGGAGGAGCTGGACAGGAACTGGAGGTAGATGCAGGTGTAAGGCGCGGCGACGCATCCATAAGGCATCCAGGGAACTCGCAGTATCGCTGTCACTCATCAGCAGTGACGTTGATGTACTCCAGTTGTTGAAGACCGTCACCACTCTGTTGTTGGATGTTTGACCCAGACAAGGTACTTCTGTTAATGTTTAATTCCCACCAGAGACTCAAGACCTCTTATATTCTCGGAGTGGACCCACAGGGACAACGGCTTGACTACGGGCACCAACAAGGTGTTGCCTTCTCTCCTTGTTAGCTTTCACTAGGATATTAGACCTAGGACATCCTGTGGTTCGATAACGTTTCCAGTGTACCAGACCGACGCCCCACCCCAGACGAAATCTGAGTGGATTTGCACATGGCCAGTGCAGTTCCAATACACTGTAAATGAGCAGTGTATACTATCAGACACAATAATTGGACAATAACACGCGTCGCGAAAATAACGCGATCGATCAATTCAATGTCAACAATTTGCTTTATTTGTGTTTTGTGACATAAATTTTTATTCTCCAACTTCTGTGTTGTGTTTTAATTTGAATTTCTAGTATCTTGTTATATCTGGATTTTAACTGGACCTTAACTCTTCTAAGACCCTGAAGAGAACGCTTCTGCTCAGTTACATCATTTCAAATTATCACTGGCGGGGCTCGGAAACACAATTGTTCGTGGCGCCCGCTACCAAATTTAAAGCTTAGCAATTGTGGACATGCGCCGCCCCGTTACAATATATATATGTACTCTTCAAAAAAGTAGGGGAACTCTAATAAGAATTCAAAATTGCCAAAATTGTCAGATATATTAGCTGTGGGGAATGGTTATATGATAATAGTGAATTGATTGGGCAAACATTACAACTGGTAGTTCAGTATTTTATGACCACCAAAGATCTTGAAGTCACAAGTGAAATTTGAAAGTTCACGAGGTTTTTTTATCAGTAAATCGCAAATTAAAACAATAAAAATGACTAAAAACAAAAAAATAATAACTGTATGTTCATCAGAATCAAAAGGATTGACAGAAATAATGTTCTACAGTATTAATGGATCTTCCTGGAAATGGTTCAAAATCGAGAATGACACCCCACGCGTGTGTACGGGGCAACTGCGTGATGCATGTGCAAACTATGGAATGTGTTTCGGTGTG
The DNA here is from genome assembly GCF_016097555.1 of Gigantopelta aegis. Classification (NCBI taxonomy): domain Eukaryota; kingdom Metazoa; phylum Mollusca; class Gastropoda; order Neomphalida; family Peltospiridae; genus Gigantopelta; species Gigantopelta aegis. The sequence goes on along the minus strand of NC_054713.1, from coordinate 5,698,656 downwards.
TTGATAAACAGACCTGAACGTTCTTTACTAGGATGTCTGTGGTCAAAACGTATGTTTGCTCTAATAGTGGATATTAACATTAATATTTCAGTTCACCTACTTTTTTTAAAGAATATATATATATATATACATGTATATATATATATATATATATATATATATATATATATATATATATATATATATATATATATATATATATATATATATACACACACACATATACATATATACATATACACACATATATACATATATACATATACATACATACATACATACATACATACATACATACATACATACATACATACATACATTCTGTATTCCTGCTTTGCTGTGGCTATTCACATTTGTCTTCAAAGTGTTTTCTGCATGTCGCCAGAAACGTAGACAATCCGTTACTAGTTTTGTGTACAACATGCGGGAATTAATTTATTAATAGCTTTTATATATTTATCAACCCTATACTATGAATATTTAAATGAAATATTATTAAATTGTACCAAGTATATTGAAAAACGGTCAATATAATCTGCAATTTTCAAACCCAGGAATTGATTTTAAAAAACAACAACAAACAAACACACATTACGCTATTTTGATCGATTTATAAAATAAAAAGACGTTTGTGATACATATAACTGTCAGCCGGTCTTCTCCCGACCAAAGCAAAATAGACCGCGGTCCGTATATAATTCACTGAAATATGTGAGAATAATTCCATTTTATAATTACTATTTTGTAATAGGCGCCTTGATTGGTTAAAATGCTATCACGTGATCTAAAAAAAAAACCAGCGTTCATTCTTCCATGAACGTGAAAACTGCACTTTTTCGGTAAACAAGGGCATCTCCGAGGATTCGATCGTTTCTATTTCTCTCCCAATTTCGTCTGCACTGCGAGTGACGGTGATAATTCAGGCTTTAAACGACTCCGATTTTGAAGTGAAACACATAATATATATGACAGGCCACAAAAACGAAGCTTCTGTTAGAAGTTATAGCAGAGAATGCTCAACAAATCAAAAGACTTACACGCGCGAAAACACATACGCCTTCGTGTACAATTCCGCGACCTGTCCTATCCGAGAATAATATCACACAATCACACACTTCCTCTGAAATCTACACACACACAGTAACACTGAGGCCACTTTATCCCTTCCAAGTCAGTCTTCACATTCATTTTCACTAATTCAACTTTTGACAACTGCAATTTTAATATGGTAGATAAATCTTCTAAATAATTTGACGCTCTCCCTCATGTTAATTAGTTCAAAAGTCATACCCTAGCCGTTTTACAGCCGTTCTTCATTTAAGTATATAGATCGTTAAATTTTTAATTAATTATCGTTTGATATTTTTAAGAAAAAAAAATGTTTGCATTAGCAGTTGCTGTTCAGTTATTTTAAATTTTATAACGTTTTATCCACATTTGATTCAGAAAATTAAAATTTATAAAATCTTAATGAATCGTAGATTTGACGGAAAAAAAACGAATGTAACTTTCTAAGGGAATTCCCTTATTTGTGTACTGATACAGTTGTAAATCATTGTGGAATAGTTCGATTGGGTTTTTTTTAATTATAATTTGGTATAATGGCAATATTAACGTCATTCATACAGTGTGTAAAACGGTTTTGGCGTTTATCATCGCATGGACATACAAAATATAACGTTCAATTCTTAAAGGGACATTCCTGAGTTTGCTGCAAGTTTTAAGATGCTATCGACTAATAGATACTTTTTAACGATTGTAATTACATATAAAAGATATTAGTGGCTGTACATTAAAAATTTTTGCTGATCGTCCTAATATTTGTACTAGGTTAAATTTCATTTTAATTCCTAAAATAACGTTGTTGTTTTTTTCGTACGTACTAAATTATGTGAAGGTAAAATCCAGATTGGGCTTCTTACAAATATTAAGACGACTAGAAACACATTGAATATACAGACACTGATAATCGAAACAAGAAAATATATTTAATGTTTAAGTTTAATCGTAGAAATAATTTATTAGTCGGAAACATTGTATAATGCAGCAAACTCAGGAATATCCCTTTAAATAAAGTTGTGTGCACAGACTCCGTTGCATGTTCTAATAGACCAAATCAATTCCTATTGCCGATACTGTTAACGTTTACTAATAAAACTGATATAAGCGGCGTATGAACAACCCGGGAAGTACAACAATAAAAAGTGTGGCACCTCACATCTAATCTACCTGCTAGAAAATGTGTGGGGGGGGGGGGGGGGGGGGGGAGGTCATACACCATTTAAGAGATTTAATTAATGTTTTTTAATAGCAACCGTCATTTTTGCTGAAAATTGCAGTTCCAATTTTGGGGTACATTAGTTTCAACCTCTGGTATATACTGCATAACAACTGTAAAACAAATAAAACTGTCTTTATTTATTTGCACAAATATCAATGTCACACATTACTACCTACCAATCACACGCACAGCTGCTTTTGCTTCATAAATATTTGACGGTGCACTTCGAACTTTGACACGGTTCAGAGGTGGAAGTTAGCGAAGGCAAATTGGGGTCAGTTTCAGCATCTGATGATCCCTTGTCTTTGTTCACTTCCATCTTGAAATACATTGCAGATAAAACTATTCCTAAGACTTCGGCAGTGTCAAAGCGTTCCTATAAACCATTGTTTAATGCTACATGCAAGAATGCATTCAAGGAGCGAAACAAGCTCCTTGAGAGGTTCAAACGTGAACCTACTGGGGATAACCTGGATGCATTTCGTATTGCTAGGACTAAGGCTTGAAGAGAGATTAGATAGAGTAAGAAAGCATCTGTCTGGAATAGGATCCATAAAATCAAAGGTAAAGAATCCAGTAATACAGTTCATCATTTGTCTGTCAATGATATGGATGTCACGTCTCATCGTGACATTACCAATGCATTGGCAGACAACTTTTCTCATAATTCATTTTCTGCTTTCAGTACAGATGCGTTTACGTCTGTCAGAAATAAAGCTGAAATGCAGACCATTAATTTTTCATCTGAAAATGCTGAAGTATACAAGAGGCATTTCTCTATGGATGAATTGCAGGATGCTCGTCGTAGAGCCCATGATACTTCAGTAGGACCAGATGAAATTCATTATCAGTTATTGAAACATTTACCTGAATCATCTTTGATGGTTCACTTGAATGTTTTTAATAACATCTAGATTTCTGGAGACTTTCCTTCTGATTGGAGGAAAGCAATTATCATTCCTATTTCCAAGTCTGGTAAGGATCCAACTAATCCTACTAGTTATTGCCCTATTATTGTGAAAAGTTGAATTTGTAAAACCATGGAACACATGATCAATCGTAGACTTGTCTGGTATCTTGAATCCCACAAATTTCTTAATAACGTGCAGTGTGGGTTCAGATCTAGACGTTGCACGGTTGATCATCTTGTTAGATTTGATACCTTTTGTAGGGAAGCTTACATCCATAATCATCACTTGGCTTCAGTGGGGGTTTTTTTTTATTTGGAGAAAGCTTACGATACCACGTGGAAGTATGGCATTTTAAACGACCTTCATGGCATGGGCCTAAGAGGTCGAGTTCCTGTTTTTATTTCTCAATTTAAAGTCCGGGTGGGGTCGACTTTGTTCAACATTCACCACAGGAGATGGATGTGCCTCAGGGTAGTATCCTGTCAGTAACTATTTTCTGTGACGATTAACAGCATTACCCAGTGTTTAACACCAGGTGTGGATTGCTCGTTATATGTCGATGATTTTCAGATTTGTTACAAATCGTCCAATATGAGTATCATTGAACGTAAGTTGCAGCTTTGTTTGAATAAACGTCATCAATGGGCAACTGACAATGGCTTTCGATTCTCAAAGGCAAAAACGGTTTGTATGCATATCTGCCAGAAAAGAGGTCTCCACTTAGATCCACAGTTGTTTTTGAACAAAAATCCAATTCCAGTTGTGGAAGAGACTACATTATTGGGGGTTATATTTGACCGGAAGCTATCTTTTGTACCCCATTTTAAATATGTTAACAAGAAGGGCTTAAAAGCTCTTAATATTTTAAAAGTTATTGGTAATACGGAATGGGGAGCAGACCGAAAGTTTGTGCTCCGTTTTTATAGATCTCTTGTGAGGTCAAAACTAGATTATGGATGCATTGTATATGGGTCGGCACGCAAGTCTTACTTGCAGATGCTAGATCCTATACACAACCAGGGACTTCGGCTTTGTGTTGGTGCATTTAGACATCTCCTGTAGAGAGCTTGTGCGTTGATGCACACGAACCTTGTTTGGGTGCTAGACGTGCAAAGCTTTCTCTGCAGTATGCTATCAAGATTAGATCATTAACAACACATAATGGGGTGTTTGGTAACAAATATATGTGAAGTTGTTTGATGCAAGTCCAAATGCTATTCGTACATTTGGTCTTCGCATTAAGCACTTTTTGTCGCTTTCCAACATTGATTTAATTGACACTTTGGAAACTCCTTCATATTTTCTTTTACCACCTTGGCGTATTACACCACCTAAAATTGTGTTTGATCTTTCGCATCTGAAGAAAGATCGTACAGATGCTGTTGTTTATAAACAGTTTTTCATGGAAATTCAAGACAAATACCGTGCTTATATCCCTGTGTATACAGACGGGTCACAGGATGGGAATTATGTGGCTTGTGCTACAGTTTTTCCATCTGACACAACACTTTCCATGAGATTGCCTGAGTCGGCATCAACTTTTAGTGCTGAAGTTTGGGCAATCATTAAAGCCTTGGAAGAAATAAAGGATTCTAGTGCATCCAAATTTATTATTTTTTCCCACACACTTTCGTGTCTCCAAGCTTTGCGCAATATGAAACTGGACCATCCCTTATTTGCGATGGTGATACGAAAGTGTGTCTTTTTATCTATTACCGATAAAGATGTTATATTTTGTTGGGTGCCCAGCCATGTTGGTATCACGGATAATGAAAAGGCAGATTCTGCTGCCAGCCAAGTCTGCTTTGGATTTGCCTCATACTAGGGTTGGTGTGCCTTATACTGATTTTAAACATAATATCAACGAATTTATCTTTTCGACTTGGCAACATGATTGGAACGGGGCGATTGAGAACAAGCTTCATTCTATCAAGCTAGTCTTGGGAGAGTGGCAGTCATGCTATAGACAGTGCAGGAAGGATGAAATAGTTTTGTGTCGTGCTCGCATCGGTCATACGTATTTGACCCATTCATTTATCTTTAAAAAAGATCCTCCACCTCAGTGTGAGCACTGTCAGTGTACTCTGACGGTGCGCCACATTTTGGTGGAGTGTACGCATCTTCAAGAAACTCGACAAGATATATTTGTTCAGAGAAATGTGATGGAATCATTTCGATTCCATCCAGAAATTATCTCACAATTTTTACGTCATACTGACTTTTACTCTAAATTTTATTTCGATCTATTTGTGATATTTGTATTTTTGCACAGTTCTTTACACTGTGTTTTATTTAACACTTGAATTTTTATATTGATGTTGATCATCACTTTATTTGTTTGCATTAACATAGTTTGACACCCAATAGCCGATATATTGTTCGTGCTGGGGTGTTGTTAAACATTCATTCATTCGAACTTTGACACAGAACTCTCTTCTTTGGAACTATGCAACCTATACCACAAAAACAAAATTTCTTAAAAAGTTGGGTGTTTTCATGACTATCAGAATCTTCTGTGTTCTGAGATAATGAACAACATAATTGAAAGTGTTGTTCCTACAGTGCAACCTGATTCCATGTACACCTCAGGAAGCATCAGTGTTATGCAAAGTTGTATACAAATGCAATGTATCATATTTGAAACAAATAATAAATAAATAATACTACTCTTGGAAATACATACTATGGGTTGGTTGTGTATGCTCAGTTGTATATGTCGTGTGTGTATATATACCCAGAGTCTCTCATTTCCAATAAATAATTTCCCTAAAATGCGTTTATTGCAGTGACCCTGTGTTTTGGAAGACTTTAATGGGAATATGATAAGAATATGTGGTACACATCATGGAGAGGAAAACACCCATGCTTAGATGTCAAGTCACCGAATGCAATATTTTCAAACCCATCTGCCTTGTTGGTTTTCATATATGTATTATTAAATCCACTGACAGCTACCAATATATCTGTTGATATTTTATTAATAATCTACAGTGATTGGCGTTTACAGACATGTATCATATCTATAGTTATTATTAGAATTTTATATTTTCATTTTTTATTTGTCACAAGAAAAACACATTCAAAGCATCAAAAGTGTGCGAAAGTCGTTTTTCTTTAATTATTTTCTGTTTTCACTGAATATAATATTTATATATTCTGTAATGTAACAAATCAATTACATAGTAATACTGGAAAATATAGCTTTACAAGTGTGGTAATAATGAAAAATAATACCTAGGTAGATTAGCAAATGTTTCAAAATTGCTCTTGTACTTGGTATATACTTCAAATATCCTTTACTATAGAAAACTCACTGAATATATGGACAGGATTGAATGAATATACCTAAAGCTATCATTACCAAGCTTATATTTATGTGCTTGTGTACAAATAAAGAAAATAATGCCAAATCGCTACACAGAACCCACTTCTGTATATTTTAATGTTTTTGCCAAACGCACAAAATCAATTGTAAAACACTCCATATTTGCCTATCTATAAAGTAAATTAAAATTACAGCAGAAATCAGGTTCTTTAAATATAGTCATTCCAGATACAATGGCATTCAAATACACATTGTTATTGGGGATTTAATAGATTAACCTAATATCAGCTAACGTTATATATTAAACTTGTTGTATTTAACGACGCCTCTGGAGCACATTGCTTTTTATCTTATCATCGGCTGCTGGACGTCAAAGATACGGTCATTCTGACATATTTCTTTAGAGGAAACCCGCTGTCGCCACATAGGCTACTCTTTCCGATAAGCAGCAAGGGGTCTTTTATAGCACTTTCCCACAGACAGGACAGCACATACCACGGCCTTTGATAAACCAGTTGTGGAACACTGGTTGGAACGGAAAATAGTCCAAACTGCAAATGGCAACTTGTTTCAAATATATAAATGCAAATAGCAATTGTATGCAAATGCAAATAGTAATTGTAATGCAGTAGTGACTGGTAGGTATCTATATATCTATCTATCTATCTATCTATCTATATATATATATATATATATATATATATATATATATATATATATATATATATATATGGAGAGAGAGAGAGAGAGAGAGAGAGAGAGAGAGAGAGAGAGAGAGAGAGAGAGAGAGAGAGAGAGAGAGAGAGAGACAGACAGACAGACAGACAGACAGACAGAATTAGAGAGGGGGGGGGGGGGGGAGGGTATTACCAGAGGTTTTTTCGGTATCGTCAATATCACATATTATTTTTATTCCTAATATATGATATTGCCGATACCGAAATACACGAGGGCAATAATCTCTTTATCATATAATCTCAAGCTTAATACAACGTGTTTTTGTAAACTATATACGCAAATTTAATTCCAGTACGCCATTACTAGATATTCAAATGACGTAAGAATAAGTGGCGCGGTGTATTTTTGAATGGAAATGACGTCAAACTCGAATAACGTCATTTTGGATGTCCTTACATCAAAACAAACTAGGGCTTAACGTTTTTTTTGTGGGGTTTTTTTCTGAACGCTGGACAGCTTTCAGTGTCAAATTGCCATTGAAATATTTTATTCGATGACTATGAATGCATACGTCAATTATGGAGTGTCACACAAGTACGTTTGCTTAAATGTCAATAAACCTAGTGCCGTGACCTCGATTAACTTACATCTAATTTGCAAAGTTATCAAATATCACATACTTTGATTGCACTGAAAATGTAAGATATTAAATGATATATATATATATGTGTGTATATATATATATATATATATATATATATATATATATATATATATATATGTGTGTGTGTGTGTGTGTGTGTGTGTGTGTGTGTGTGTGTGTGTGTGTGTGTGTGTTTGTGTGTGTGTAACCGGTTCATGGGTGGTGTGGGTTATATGGTAGCGTTGCCTTGACCGGATATATTTCTAAGTGCAACTATTAGTTGGTCAAAGGCTCCACACACCGATCGGCTAAATATTTATACAATAAATAAGCTTTGCATGTCAACAAAGAATTATCTTTGTTGACATAAATAATACACTACTAAAAAGAGCAATATCAACAAATGATATAAATAACACTAGATTTATTTAAATAAATACATTTGTATTCTTCTCTGTGTGACGTAAAGGTGCCCGAGACGAATTTGTATTTAAACTAGAGGGGAGATCATTCCTGGGGCGAAATCAAAAAGGGACGAATAGACGGACGTGGTAAATCAGTAACACAAGTGCATCTCGCGATTAGCACGGCGTCCCAATATATAGTTTGATCACTGTAATAATTACCTCTATTTCAGTTATAGCCAGAAATAGGTTAAACAAAATATATGTTATTGAAATTAATGTTAATTGAAGTTAATTTCCACGTCACAGGAGTTCTAAGCATAAAACGGAATTGTGTTGTTTATTATGGCGCGAGCTGGTCAGGACGGTTCGAAATAGTTTCAGTCAAATTAAAGTCTGATTGTTTAAGATATCAAATTATATAATCATTTTCAGTCAGATAATATTCTTATATGTCTTGTACAACTAGTTTTCAACTTAGTAAGACATACTTCTAAAACTAAATCAAGATATCAAAACACTTACATACCCATCAGTGCCGAAAATAGAACTCGTCTTGACGTCTGCATCAACGGTTTCTTCAAAAAGTTAATTTCCAACAGGATTACTTTTATTTTATAAAAGTAATCATTGTAAATAAAGGAAAGGTATTATTTTATTATTAATTTAATTTAACTTAACAATATACACAGCTGGTCACCTCCGGTTTGCTAATCGAGTGTTTACTTATTAACTTTTACAAGTGACATGATGAACGTTTTAGCCAGCATATATATATATATATATATATATATATATATATATATATATATATATATATATATGTGTGTGTGTGTGTGTGTGTGTGTGTGTGTGTGTGTGTGTGTATGTATATCGCAGTCTGAATTTGAATTTATATCAATATTGATTAAGAACTGTTTGCCATTTTGATGGATTTTCGATAAAGAATTTCCAAGTAATTGTATTTTTGAACAAGTATTCTTGAGGAAACAAAACAGTACAATTCTGATATTTTTTTTTACATACGTGTGCCAATCGAAACCTTGACGGTGGTCACACTGGGTATGAGGATCATTGTTGAAAATATATCAATTCGTCAAGTGTGTGTTATTGTTTGATATTCTGTCTGAAAATGGTATTCGAATACACACACACACACACACACACACACACACACACACACCCCAAAAAAAAAAAGCGGGGGGGGGGATATGGTTACTGTATAGGCTATTCCGAGTACTCTGCCTATCGTTGTGTGTTGGTTGACTTTGCGAAAAGACCCACCACTTATTTTAATATTATTAGGCCTACATTAATAAAGATTTCAAGATATTTAAAACAATAATAAAGGGGTTTTCTTTGTGGGGTTTAATGTGATCCCCTAAATTGGGACAACATTTCTGTGTTCTTGATATTTCTTCATCACATGAATGGATTGCATTGATATGACCAGGTGATAAAAAGTAGTTTCGTTTTTTGTAAAGGTGGTGTATATATAACTTGGCGCCCAAGATAAATTACTTTAATAATGAACACTACCATTTCCGTTGTTTTTATTAGCGGTGATACCCCCAAAACAAAAATTGTAAACAGAATTACCGAATAAACAAACAAACAAAGAAAGAAATGTTTTATTTAACGACACACTCAACACATTTTATTTACGGTTATATGGCGTCAGACATATGGTTAAGGACCACACAGATTTTGAGAGGAAACCCGCTGTCGACACTACATGGGCTACTCTTTCCGATTAGCAGCAAGGGATCTTTTAGTTGCGCTTCCCACAGGCAGGATAGCACACACCATGACCTTTGTTTAACCAGTTATGGATCACTGGTCGGTGCAAGTGGTTTACACCTACCCATTGAGCCTTGCGGAGCACTCACTCAGGGTTTGGAGTCGATATCTGGTTTAAAAATCCCATGCCTTGACGCAGATCCGAATCCAGTACCTACCAGCCTGTAGACCGATAGCCTAACCCAATCTAATTAAAATTAGCTCCACTATTACATGTGGATCTAACAGCAGCCAGTTGGAGCTCATGTCCACCAATCAAAACCTTACTTGCAGAATCCTGCCAGTGATTTAAAACTAACAACACTGCGTAGTCCCCAATGTCCAGGTAACATTTCGTCTGTAAATAATTATTTAAATATTGACCAATCACACTTCGCCTTTTATAACGTTATTTGGGAGCATACAAATTCTAAAAATACCGGGCGAGTCTTATTTTAGTGGCCGCAGTACAGCGAACCATACCAATACGTACGGGGTGGTGTTATCAGGCTTCAATTTTATATTAGAAATTATTTATTTATTTATAAAAAAAAAAAACTAAATCAGTCTTCAGTTTTACATTACAAATTATTTATTTTATAAAATAAAACATGTTTTAAGGCATTCGTAATTCACTCGAACCATGTCGTATACCCTCAGGATAATTCGGAATGTTTTCAAATTATTTTTAAATCACTGGCAGGATTCTGCATGTAAGGTTTTGATTGGTGGACATGAGCTCCAACTGGCTGGTGTTAGATCCACATGTAATAGTGGAGCTAATTTTAATTAGATTGGGCCTAACCACGACGTCACCGAGACCGGTTGCTGAATAAACAAATGACAGCAATTAAAAATCATCAGTCATCTGCCAACTACATACCAATTAATAGAATTGCACACAAAAATATGTGAATCACTAGATAACATGGACTATTTCTATGACATGTCTAAAGCCTTTGACAGAATATTACATAAAAGGGTTAAAGTAAAAAAGTAAAGTTTGTTTTATTTAACGACGCCACTAGAGCACATTGAATTTTTATTTTATCATCGGCTATTGGACGTCAAACATAAGGTCATTCTGACACTGTTTTTAAGTGGAAACCCGCTGTCGCCACATAGGTTACTCTTTGTACGACAGGCAGCAAAGGATCTTTTATTTGCGCTTCCCACAGGCAGGATAGCACAAACCAAGGCCTTTGTTGAACCAATTATGGATCACTGGTCGGTGCAAATGGTTTACACCTACCCAATGAGACTTGAAGAGCACTCACTCAGGGTTTGGAGTCGGTATCTGGATTAAAAACTCCATGCCTCGACTGGGATCGAAACCAGTACCTACCAGCCTGTAGACCGATGGCCTAACCATGACGCCAACGAGGCCGGTACATACAGGGTTAATTTATAAGTTGGGGCGATACGGTATAACAGGTTGATTACTTAATTCGATAACAAACTATATTTCAAGTAGAAAGCAAAGGGTTTTTGTTAATGGTACCTTGTCCAATTATAGTACACTGGTGGCTGGAATACCCCAATGCTCAGTACTCGGTCCTTTCCTATTTTAATTTAGGGTAACAACATTGCCGATGAACTTAACTGTGTAACTAGACTCTTTGCCGATGATACTAATTTAACAACTTCATCAAATGACTTAACCGTTTAATCATTACAAAACCACCTTAGTTGTATTCTCAAAAAATACCAATGATCCTCTTCCAATTAATTTATATTTTGGTAACACGCCTATTGATTCAACGCAAACACAGAAATATCTAGGTTTAACGTTTACAAACAATGGCAAATGGAGAAAAAAACACATATTTAAAACATATGTAAATCGGCTTCATCTATGGTTTCTGTGTTGAAGAAATATAATTATTCTCTACATCAACAAATATTGATGCAAATATATACAACGGATATATGTCCTGTACTGGAATATGCATCTGTGTGAAACGGATGCTCTGTTTTAGACGAGGAATATCTGGACAAACTTGACACTGCAAGAAAAATAACAAGTCTACCTTTGTTTGCATCACCAAATGCTCTGACTTTCTAACAAACTGCATTCCCCCTAGGGTAGAACAACATGTTCAATATAGACTAACAAACCAAAACGATATATCTATTCCGTTTGCCAGAACTAATATATTAAAACTATCCATTTTTTCACTCGACTATTGATCAGTGGCACACATTGCCATCAGAAATTAGAAACTGTGAGCAAAGTTCAACCTTTAAAAAAGCAGTTGCACCTGAAGGTTACAAGGTGCCTTCATTCCACTTATGTGGAAATCGAATGGAAAATATCTTACATACACGATTAAGGCACGCTTGTAGTATCTTCAATGATGATTTATGTCGCTGTCGACTAGTTACAGATCCATCCTGCAAATGTGGGTATCATTATGAGAGCAGCTTCCATTACTTCTTTCAATGTAAACTTTATACCTAGCAAAGACAACATCTATTAGACTCGTTAAGTACACTTGTACCAATATACCTCCAGTTGGTACTAAAGGGTAGAACCATATTAAAGGGACATTCCTGAGTTTGCTGCAATTTTTAAGGTGTTATTGACTAACAGAGACTTTTTAACGATTGTAATTACATATCTAATATATTTTTTCTGCATAAAATACTAGTGGCTGCATATTAAACATCTTTCTGAATGTTTTAATGTTTGTACTGGGTTAAATTTCATTTTATTTCCTAAAAAAACATTTTTTCGTAGGTACGAAATTATTTGAAGACGAAATCCAGTTTGTGCTTCTTACAAATATTAAGACGACCAGAAACACATTGAATATACAGACACTGATATTCTAAACAAGAAAATATATTTAATATGTAAGTTTAATCGTAGAAATATTTTATTAGTAGGAAACATCTTACAATGCAGCAAACTCAGGAATGTCCCTTTAAGTGACGAAACAAACAAGCAGATATTTCATTATGTTCAAAAATACATAAAACAAACGGAAAGATTCAATAAATAAAATATGGTTTAATAAATGATTAGATAAATAAATTATGACTCGATACAAATGTATCAAAATGTGCGGAATTTATCGACTATCTCACGTCAAAGCCGCGCCTCTGATTAGAAAGATAAACTACTTTAGTTTCTCCATTTTTATTTCATTTTTGTATTTTGTTTTAGCAGTTTATTCACACTACAAATCTATTTTGCTTCATATTCTATGTATTAACTTTGTTCTGAATATTTATTGTAGTCTTTCTTCTGGTTTCACTTTATCTGCACTGTTAATTTGTCTTGCTTGATGTTTTGTGTGTTTACTTTATTTCAAATATTTGTAGTAATAGTAGTCGCCTATAATGTTATAATATTTGTAATTAGGAGAGGGCCTCGTAAGTTGAATAACTTGTGCCAAATCCTTTTGTATATTATATGCAATCAAGTATGTTTCAATCAAACTACATCTGCAATTGGGAACAAAATATCAGACGAGAGTTATGGGACAAAAACGACAGAATTACCATTCTGATCACGTGACAAATTTGACGCAAAATAAGTGGTTTTTCAGTCGGAAATTGCCGAAACGATAAAAATAAAGAGTTATTGCTCAAATAAAATATAACTTTAATTGTGTGTATCAAACATACAAATGAATACTTGTATGGGACACAACAGAGGCTGTTAAAATAGTGTTAAATTACATTACGGTAACTATCTCGAAATATCTAAGTCAAACGATACTGGCAACCTACCTACCTACCTACAGACAGACAGACGTTAATCCACTAACTGAATACGTTGAAATTGTAAAGTACAAATTGACATTTTAAGTATACAATTAAATAATACTAATAGTGCATAGCCTTAAATTCATTTCTTAGTAATTGTGTTAAAAATTATAAAGATTAGATTATTAAATGATCTAGCATTGTATATAAAACATTGTATCAACGTACAGAAATACAGAGTATTCCTACTGTACTACATTCTATATTTATAATGTTACTTATTGATTAAGATATATTTACATTAGATATAACGTTGTCATTAAGTCTATATGGCGTTTTTGCTTGTAATTCGTGCATCCAAACTAGTTCCCTTACTAGGCGGTGGTGTGCATCATTGCTAAATAACTGTTCATTTGGGGTAAAAAAAATAATTATTGAATGACAATTCGTATGAAAGTGGGTCAGACCAAACCCAATAAAGTAACAAAATCATAAAAATATAGTATTTTTGTAAACTAAACATTCAAACACTTTATTAATGTTACCTTTAAACCATAAAAAGCATTTTATTTAAAAAGTTATATTAATTAGCTAAATTAGTAATTAATTACTACACACACATTTAAACAATACCTAATTAAATATTCATATATCCATAACTTTTTTAATTTTCGTCCGATTTTCGTAAAATAAGGATCAAAATTGAGATAGAATTCAGGAGAATAGTTTTAGTATAACAACATTATTGGACTGAAACGATGGATTTGATTGGCTAATATATACACAGGCTATATGTTAGACTCTTCAATTCAGCCAATCAGCGGGCTCCTTTCAAATAGCGTCGGTAGCTGTAAACAGCATGGCTTCTCTTTATTAGAAATTACACCGTGAACACATTTAGCGAAGATAATATAATACATTATGATTATGAGTAAGGATACCCAGGTTTAATTTAATTATAGTTGTTTAGGACATTTATAGATTCATGTGAACTGAAAATATTTAACATTTATTATGCCTCGGACAAAAAAACGTCCATTCTGTGGAAACCGATACACCGGACCATTGAAAATTCCCAAACTTTCTGAAGTTGATAAAACAGACTGCGATTCTAATCCTGCTAAAACGGCATCATACAGAAAGGTATTCGAACATTTGCAGTGTGTCCCAAATGTAGAATATGACAACAATGAACTTACTGGTTACAGAATAATAGATATTGCCAACCTATGTAATTTTCTGCAATTATTTCCCTGTCCCAATATGTTATGTGACAGCAGACAAGGCCTAAAAGTGATTTCTGAAAAGAAAGTTGGCATTGCTTCAGAAATAAGGTTTGTTTGTAATGAATGTGCTGAACAGTATTCATTGCAATCATCAAACAAAGTTGCAGATTCAAAAGTGTTTGATGTCAATGAGCGATTTCAATGGTCCATTTTTGGCATTGGACGTCACCATACGCAGGCCCAAAAATTCTGCGGACTGATGAATTTGCCTCCCCCTGTGTCTGAAACAACATGGCGAAAGGGATCACAGCGAATTCATTTTGCAACAAAGGTTGTAAGTTACATCAGCAAGCGGAATGCTGGAAAAGAACGGCAAACATCCCCTGGTCCATCTGAAACTGTAGCCTCGTTCGACGGCACATGGCAAAGAAAAGGTTTTCAGAGCAAAAATGGCGTTGTAACGTGTCTATCAGTGAGTGATAAAACCTGTAAAGTACTTGACAGCGAAACACTAACCAATTATTGTGGTGTTTGTTCAACAAGACGGAAAAAGTACAAGTCTGATGAGGAATTCAACCAGTGGTTTGTGACACACAAGGATACTTGTTCAAGAAACCATTTCGGATCGGCAGGGGCAATGGAGTCAGCAGGTGTGCTAAACATTTATTCAAGATCAGAAGAAAAGCATGATTTACAGTATACTGGTTATCTTGGTGATGGTGATTCAAAAAGCACAGATATCAACATTGGATCCCCCCATATATCCTGGGAAAGAGATAAGAAAATTAGAGTGTTGTGGACATGTTCAGAAGCGCATGGGTCGTCGTCTGACAGACAAAATAACACACTGCAAAAACAAGAGCTACCAGCATAATGGAAAAACATACAAAGGGATCGGAGGGATAGGTAAACTTACTAAAAAGGCTGTGTGGAGAATACAGGGGCATTATGGAGCAGCCATAAGAAATAATTCTGGGAACTTGGCCGCAATGAAAACAGCAATGTGGGCCATCTGGAATCACCGTGGAGATCGGCATGACGCTTGTGGCACTTGGTGTCCTGCTACCAAAGGTGACTTTGAAAAAGCCAAAAAAAACCTTCTACCCGAGTATGTTTTACAAGAAATAAAGCCAGTTTTTGAATTCCTTGCAAGTGACGAACTTTTGTCCAAATGTCTACATGGCGGTACCCAGAACAACAACGAGTCATTTCATCATATAATATGGAATCTGTGTCCAAAAGAGGTGTTTGTGGGAAGGAGCAGACTTGAAATTGCTGTAAATACAGCAACAGTTCTATTCAATGATGGAGAGTGTGCCAGTTCTGCCTTTCTTAGACAACTAGGGATTGTTCCCGGTCGGTACTGTTTTAACCATGATGAAGAGTCGTGACACTGGTCGTATCACAGCTGCGGAGCGATCTGAAAATGAATCTGTGAAACAGAAAAGACAAAAAACACAGGGGAAAAATAAAGAAAATGATAATGATGACATTTATTTGCCTGGTGGACACTAGATGCTTTTGTATGTGTCGGATTTATCCGTTTTGCTTTGTTATAAACTTTAAACAGCATTTTCTCATTTTAACATTTCGGCATCTTTTATAGCCTATAAAACACTACTACTCGAGAAGTTTTACAGGTACAAGGCTACAATTTGGCATACCTATTCATGAAGAAAACCTCTCAAAACTGAACTAAAATCAGCTTGTTAGGTATAATAGAGTGGGTTGTGTATTGCGATAAAGACTTGTGATACCGAATAATATATTGGGACTTTCAAAATTTGACATTTTTTATCACTTTACTTCAAAACAGAGCTATAATTTTAGTTCATTTATAACAACATACTGTTCTGATCATTTCAGCCGAATTTGGTCAGTAATGGATGATTAGTTTTTGAATTTTAAGTTATTCATGTGTATGCAGAATTTTAGGGCGGCCATCTTGGATTTCATAACATGTATATAGCACAGTGAGAATTGAAGGTAATATTTCTTTTAACTCCATCAATAAGAAGTTTACCTGAAAATGTGGAGTCGTTATCTTGATTATTAAGTATTTTAGCTTTTTAGGGTGTGGTCTGACCTTAACTAGTTTAGATTTACATGAATATACATTGATGTTGCTAAGATGTCCATTAATTCGTAAAGACGGCTTACCCCTTGCTAGTCATGTATATTCAATACCACATGTTTTGCATGAAATAAGATAAATAGCATTTGAAGAACAACATATTATAGTATGTTGTATGGGATAAACATGTCTAGGTTCACTACTTTTAAAATGTGTGTTTTTTTCACGGAATTTGTCATTTTTACATTTAATTTTCCATATTTTAATGCAGGGTGATTTTAATGATGCATAGGAACTTTTTTTCCGTTAGTATAGTTTAAAAAGCACCGGTTTTTTATTGTGACAATCAACAAATTTCAAACGAAGTTGGCGATGAGACGCCATTGGCTACACTTCACAAACTGTAGAATAAAGTAGTGATCTCGGTTTCTTATGGTATCACACTGAACGATTAATCGACTGTTGACTAAGTAATTATCTTAGCCGAGGGACCGACACACCACGGAATTGTTGGATACATTGTTGTCAAACGAAATGATCATAATACCCACATCGCGACAATTTTGCAAGCTAAGAAGCCGCCGCTAAAAACGCAGGCAAAAAAAAAAAAAATAATAATAATTTAAACAAGTGATTAAACGAAATTTTGATTTATGATCTATTTATTCATTTTGTGTTTATTGTTGACAATAAAATGTGTTTAAAAGTGTGTGTCTATATTTAAGGTGTTTGAAATTAGAAAAATTCAATATGACCGACTTTTGAAATAAATATTGCCAACTTCTTCAAATGTGTAAGTTAGAACGGACTATTAATATAACGAACTAATTACCATGTTGGTTATAAGAGTACTTTTTATATATGCAGACATGTACTGAACAAAAATGTAACGGGTTTCCTCTCTAAGACGACATGTCAAAATTATCAAATGTTTGACATCAAATAACCGTTGATCAACGCATCAATGTGCTGTATGGCGGCATAGATCTCGACAGTACGTACCTTGATTACTTTGATCAAATATTACCTTCTCTTTCAGATACGACTACTAGCTTTCCGCCAGGTACGTATAAATTAATTTATCTCGAAATATCTAAGGCAGATTATACTACCTACCTACATACCTACGTACCTACACACATACTTACATACATACATACAAATGTACATGCATACATACATACATACATACATACATACATACATACATACACGCATACACGATACATACAGAACATATCGTGGCAAGTCTGCACGTTGTGGGCGATTCGGTGCCACAGGTTCGTGTCCCAGCAACGGCATGGGACCATTTGTGAGGCCAGAAAGGATTTAATTATACACTGCACCAGTGCGTTAATATATATGTATGTAATAGTCAACATATATCTATGTAATAGTCAACCACAAAACATACATCCAAAACAGTTTAATTCACTATTACTTTAAGGCTAAATAGCCACGATAGATACTTGGTTCGCAGCCCAGTACCGACTTCCAAACAGAACGAGGATTAACAGCCCATTACCTAGGTCTATGACCGCTTCGCCGACTTCTCTCTCACTAACCAATTACAACTAATCATTAACCCACTGTCCTTGACAGACACCACAGTTGTGTGAGGTGTGTATCCAGTACAGTATAGTGGAACTTTAATTGGATATTAGCACCAAAATAAGGTTAATAAATTACAAGGCCATACTATGGATGACGATTTTTTTTTTTTCTCTTCAGAATG
>NC_054713.1:5662386-5674886 GCF_016097555.1 Gigantopelta aegis | reverse complement strand
CCAAAAACATAAACCAGCTCTCTCTAATAAACAAAAAGCCAACCTACTCAGTAAAATCTTCAGCAAAAATAGCAGTAATGAAAACTTTCCTAAAGAATGTCTTGATCAATTAAAAAATTAATAATACACTACCCACTAATAAACCAACCGAAACCAAACAACCTAATAATGATAACCTTGAATTTAACCAACCAATAACCTTAATTGAACTTAAAACAGCGCTCAAAGCTAAAAAAAAAGTACTGCAACCGGACCTGATAAAATTAGCTATACTCTCTTAAAACATATGCCAGACTCAGCAATAGAGGTAGTGTTGTCGCTATTTAACAAAATCTGGAGAGAGGGATCCATGCCCGAAGCGTGGAAACATGCTGAATGCTTTAGTCTCCCTAAAGCAGGCAAAGATCACTCTCTGCCAGGTAGTTACAGACCGATAACGCTCACTTCACATCTATGTAAAACCTTAGAAACCATTATAAATAAACCGTCTCAATAACTATGTACTAGATAACAACCTTATAGCAAATACTCAAAGTGGATTTAGATCTAAACACTCCACCATTGATCAAATAGTTAGGCTACAAAATACCATCAATGACGCTCTCAGGAAATCCAATATAGTTATCGCCTCATTTATAGATATTGAAAAAGCCTTCGACATGGTTTGGAGACAAGGACTATTAACTAAACTTAATGATAAAACAGTAAAAGGCAATATGTACAACTTCATCAATAATTTTATACATAATAGATCTATAGCAGTCAGAGTCAACGGTCAATACTCAGAAAAAAACAGATATACTAAACGGAATACCACAAGGTTCGGTCCTATCACCAACCTCATTCAACATATTTATAAATGATCTAACCACGGCACTTAATGTCAAAGAAAACCAAACCAAGCCTCACCACTAAATACAGCACTATTTGCCGATGACTGCGCCATCTGGCGAACAGGCAGAATAACCTCAGCTATCTGTAAAAAAAAATGCAACTCGATATGAACAGACTGAATCAATGGGCCCTAACTTGGGGCATTAAACTATCCGAAACTAAAACCGTATATATGATCTTTAGCAAAACAAATATACCAGAAGAAGGCCAGTTAACTTCCAATGGCAAACCAATACCTAGAGTCAAAGGATTTGAATTTCTAGGAGTCATCTTTGACTCAAAACTAACATTTAGACCTCATATTCTAAACCTAATTAACAGGTACAAAACCCCACTAAATCTACTTAGGGCTATATCAGGCACGAGTTGAGGAGCGCAAACTGAGGCAATGCTCATGGTATACAAAGCCTGCCTACTCTCCATACTGGATTATGGAGCACAAGCCTACAGCAGCGCCACCCCATATTTACTCCACAAATTAGACATAATTCAAAATCAAGCTCTTAGAATAATCGCTAGGGTACCAGCTAATACTAATGGACAAAGCTTAGAAGCAGAATTCAACATTATGCCACTGGACCACCGCAGAAAATTACAGCACCTTACGTACTATCTTAAAGTTCACTCATTTGATCAGGAACACCCAGTGCAGGAACTTATTCCAGTGGCTAAAAAAACAGGTGTAATCTTAAAATCTAACTTAAATTTAGGCAACTCCTTTGCTACTACAGCATATAATATAGAAACCGAAGTAGGAATAGATGATATACCAGTGGCAATGCACACCCTAAACCAACCAGTGTATTGCCACACACCTTATCTAATTAAAACAGCTACGGATAAAAAAAACCTTCCCTCCTTTTCAAAAAATCTTATATGAAGTCTGTGCCAACGAAAACTACCCGGAGCACACCCACATCTTTACAGATGGCTCCAAAAACCCAGATAATGACAGGGTTGGTTATGTATTAGTAGAAGAGAAAATTACCTGGCACCCTAAATTAATCAAAATTGCTAGGCTGTCAGATAATCGAGTTAAACCAACTAAACCTAGATGTAACATTAGAATGGGTCCCAGCTCATGTAGGTATTATGGGTAACGAAATTGCAGATTATGGGGCAAAAAAGGCATTGGCCATCAACATTAAACATAAGCAAACTATTCCACTAGGCATTACCGAACGAATCTCAATAGCTAAAAAACATTACACTAATTTATGGCAGGAAAGCTGGGACCAAACAAAAAACTTCTGGCATTATAACATCAAACCCATTGTTAACTCAGTTAGACCTAAACATAAAAACTCTCTAATCGATAAAACAATAATTAAACTAAGGATAGGAAACTCAATGGCCCTTAACAACTGTCTGTCTATTATAAATAAAAGCTCACCTAACTGTCAATGTGGCACGCCAGAAGATATGAAACACTATCTCCTGGACTGCCTATTGCATAATAATCATAGAATGCAACTACTAAAAATACTTAACATTAGCAACCCTGCCACCATAATACCTAATATCCTACTACAACCAGATAAAAAAAAACTAAAAACGAAATCTTTCACGCGCTGTACCAGTTCGTACAATCTACCAAACCTAAGTTATAACAACTGTCACTCCTTCAGCCACTGGGAACGGAATTGCCACCATGCCGCACTCGACCACAATTAGCATTCCAAACTAGTGGTCAAACACCAGACAGCGAGATATATAAATAAATAAATAAAAAAGGGAAAATAAATAAGGACCTATCAACCACTCAGCTAAACAAAATAAAACATACTGCCACCATCCACCCTCTGAAGAGATGTTGCCACCCTGTTGCACTCGACCTGATTAGCACTTCAAATCGAAGGGTGGCTCTGGTGACAGATTAACCATTATAGCACTAAATCTATAATGATAAAATAAGCTCCCACATTTGCAATGGGAGATTGTTGTGTTATATTTAATCAAGGTGTATGCTATAAATTAATAAATAAAAATACACCTCACTAAGTGGTCAACCAGAAGACCAACCAGGGTCACTAAAAACTTAACCAGAATAAAAACTCACTAATTATGCCATCTCTTTTCCAGAAACATCAGTCGACCGACTTAACCAACCAACGACCAGAAACTGTACATACAATGTCAATAATATATTAAATGTTATTATGCACTTATATATATGTATGGTAGTAGATACAATTTCTTCCACAGCAGACCAAGGTGAGTAATAGTCACTACAACAGACCAGACGATTGCCATTAAGAAAACAAGAGACAAGTAAGATTAGCTAACCAATTATCTAAGTAACTAGATACTCATAATCTCCTAGGGGGGCCTGGGTGGGACTGGGAGGCATACCTATCGATACTCGTGTGAATGTTGTCAATGAATTGTACCTACTACCAAAATTATCATATGCAAGGCACTAGGCTTTTTTTTAAACTACACTCATACTATAAGGGAAATCCCCTTCAAATTAGATAGCTAGAATAACTAATAACCCCACACACACACACACACACACACACACACACACACACACACACACATCCTTGCATTCACTATGCAATTCAAGGAGGGGGGGGGTGGCTTTGATCAGCCGTTGGAAACATAGAATAAGGACTCAATACAGTAGGAACAACCATAACATAAAATATAGGCAAACACAAACACGGCATGCACTCTCAACATACCACAGGGTGCATTAACTAATGATAACAATGCACCCGTACATACATAAAACCAAAATAATGGCCCAGCACGTACTCCAATAAGGAGTCGGACAAAAGAAACCGGCTCCGAGTACACCAATGCACTGCACCCAGAAGGGACTGGACAAAAGAATACCAGCCCCTTCCCCCAAACCCAAAATAAAACTTTCCTTGGCGCTGGCAGGACCTTGGGCAAAACGGACGAACTTACTCCACCTCCACGGCAACAGCATCCAACATCAAGCTCTCCATCACCGGCTCTGCCTCGTCCGACCCACACAGTTGCTCTAGGCTCCCCTGAGTTGTCATGCCACGATCAGAAGAGACACCCTAGGGAGACACCCTACAGCACCAAGACGGTCATAATAAAGAGCCATATTCGGATTACTAAAAGCAAAACCTATTGGCACTATTTCAATTAGAACGACCATCAAAATTGCGCCAAATTTCCATCAAGTAAACGCGCACCTCTTTCCTTTTCGACATAATCCTACGGGACCTTCAAATTCCATAGCACCAATTACACCCCGCCTGTAACCAACATTGGACTGCCGGTGCTCCCTTGCACGTGTCAGTGCAGGCGTCCCTATCTCTACCCCCCCCCCCCCCCCCCCCCCCGACTCTTTCCTGTCCTGGACAGAGGGAACCGGCCAATTGACCAGGATAGGCGTGTGCTACAACAGCTTGCTCTGAATGTGCACGTAAATCCCTTCTTCTTCTTCTTCGTGGTTCAGCATACGGTGACAGGTCGGAGGCAAGCCAGGTGATCAACAACAACCGGGATGAAAGGACAAATTGAACTGTGCCAGTGTCATGAAGATTGACGTCATCGTATCCGGATTCGAGGATTCGTTATTTTTTGGAAAGTCATTGGTGAATATTGACATACACATAAATGCCATTTGATTAAATTGTAATCCCAAATAGGAACTTTATATAAGTCATTTTTTTTTTTTATTATTAAAGATATCTGCTCTGTGCTTTATTGTTACTAATATGTTAGTTCTGCGTTCTGGGTATGAAATTATGCCACAACCATAGTGTAAGTTGGAACGAGAATGTGTGTGTGTGTGTGTGTGTGTGTGTGTGTGTGTGTGTGTGTGTGTGTGTGTGTGTGTGTGTGTGTAAAACACTCGGGACCCGTAATTAACTTTTTCTTGTGTAAAATGAAACATTCCATAAAACCAATAGGTACGGCCATCTTTGTGAATTAACAGACGTGACCGTGTGTATAGCCTCGGCTAATGAGGGTTGGATATTTACAATGCGTTCGTATGTTTGGAGGAGAGCACAGTATAACGCCACCATATCGGAACATATCTAAAGATTCCCCTGCCAAGTACGGGACACGTCCAATGTTTAGATAATATTTATTGGCGAACAGTCATGAGCCTAAATTTAAAAGACTGTCCTGTGTTTCCTGCCATAGTATCATATTTTCCATTGATACATTTGATGAATAGAGCAGCATATAGGCTCATATAGACTGGGTGCGGCGCATGCGTGCGGTCCGGCTAAAACTTGAAATACATTAGTTTCAATGACAGCGTCTAGGCTGAATGGGTGCGATGTCTGAGTCTGTAAAACGTATACGGCCAGCCTCAATGGTATAACCGTATATGGTGTATACGGCCAGCCTCAATGGAATAATGGTGTATACGGCCAGCCTCAATGGAATAATCGTATATGGTGGATACGGCCAGCCTCAGTGGAATACTCGTATATCGTGGATACGGCCAGCCTCAGTGGAATAATCGTATATGGTGGATACGGTCAACCTCAGTGGAATAATCGTATATGGTGGATACGGCCAGCCTCAGTGGAATAATCGTATATGGTGGATACGGCCAGCCTCAGTTGAATAATGGTGCATACGGCCAGCCTCAGTGGAATAATCATATATGGTGGATACGGCCAGCCTCTGTGGAATAATCGTATATGGTGGATACGGTCAACCTCAATGGAATAATGGTGTATACGGCCAGCCTCAGTGGAATACTCGTATACGGTGGATACGGCCAGCCTCAATGGAATAATGGTGTATACGGCCAGCCTCAGTGGAATACTCGTATATGGTGGATACGGCCAGCCTCAGTGGAATACTCGTATATGGTGGATACGGCCAGCCTCTGTGGAATAATCGTATATGGTGCATACGGCCAGCCTCAATGGAATAATCGTATATGGTGCATACGGCCAGCCTCAATGGAATAATCGTATATGGTGTATACGGCCAGCCTCAATGGAATAATCGTATATTGTGCATACGGCCAGCCTCATTGGAATAATCGTATATGGTGGATACGGCCAGCCCCAATGGAATAATCGTATATGGTGCATACGGCCAGCCTCATTGGAATAATCGTATATGGTGTATACGGCCAGGCTCATTGGAATAATCGTATATAGTGTATACGGCCAGCCTCATTGGAATAATCGTATATGGTGTATACGGCCAGCCTCATTGGAATAATCGTATATGGTGTATACGGCCAGGCTCATTGGAATAATCGTATATGGTGTATACGGCCAGCGTCAATGGAATAATCGTATATGGTTTATACGGCCAGCCTCATTGGAATAATCGTATATGGTGTATACGGCCAGGCTCATTGGAATAATCGTATATGGTGTATACGGCCAGCCTCAATGGAATAATCGTATATGGTGCATACGGCCAGCCTCAATGGAATAATGGTGTATACGGCCAGCCTCAATGGAATAATCGTATATGGTGTATACGGCCAGCCTCAATGGAATAATCGTATATGGTGGATACGGCCAGCCTCAATGGAATAATCGTATATGGTGCATACGGCCAGCCTCAATTGAATAATCGTATATGGTGCATACGGCCAGCCTCAGTGGAATAATCGTATATGGTGCATACGGCCAGCCTCAGTGGAATAATGGTGTATACGGCCAGCCTCATTGGAATAATCGTATATGGTGTATACGGCCAGCCTCAGTGGAATAATCGTTTATGGTGGATACGGCCAGCCTCAGTGGAATAATCGTATATGGTGGATACGGCCAGCCTCAATGGAATAATGGTGTATACGGCCAGGCTCAGTGGAATAATCGTATATGGTGTATACGGCCAGCCTCAATGGAATAATCGTATATGGTGTATACGGCCAGCCTCAGTGGAATAATCGTATATGGTGGATACGGCCAGCCTCAATGGAATAATCGTATATGGTAGATACGGCCAGCCTCAATGGAATAATGGTGTGTACGGCCAGCCTCAGTGGAATAATCGTATATGGTGGATACGGCCAGCCTCAGTGGAATAATCGTATATGGTGGATACGGCCAGCCTCAATGGAATAATCGTATATGGTGGATACGGCCAGCCTCAATGGAATAATCGTATATGGTGCATACGGCCAGCCTCAATTGAATAATCGTATATGGTGCATACGGCCAGCCTCAGTGGAATAATCGTATATGGTGGATACGGCCAGCCTCAATGGAATAATCGTATATTGTGTATACGGCCAGCCTCAATGGAATAATGGTGTATACGGCCAGCCTCAGTGGAATAATCGTATATGGTGTATACGGCCAGCCTCAATGGAATAATGGTGTATACGGCCAGCCTCAGTGGAATAATCGTATATGGTGTATACGGCCAGCCTCAGTGGAATAATCGTATATGGTGTATACGGCCAGCCTCAATGGAATAATGGTGTATACGGCCAGCCTCAGTGGAATAATGGTGTATACGGCCAGCCTCAGTGGAATAATCGTATATGGTGTATACGGCCAGGCTCATTGGAATAATCGTATATGGTGTATACGACCAGCCTCAATGGAATAATCGTATATGGTGCATACGGCCAGCCTCAATGGAATAATCGTATATGGTGCATACGGCCAGCCTCAGTGGAATAATTGTATATGGTGGATACGGCCAGCCTCAATGGAATAATCGTATATGGTGGATACGGCCAGCCTCAAAGGAATAATGGTGTGTACGGCCAGCCTCAGTGGAATAATCGTATATGGTGGATACGGCTAGCCTCAAAGGAATAATGGTGTGTACGGCCAGCCTCAGTGGAATAATCGTATATGGTGGATACGGCTAGCCTCAGTGGAATAATCGTATACGGTGGATACGGCCAGCCTCAATGGAATAATTGTATATGGTGGATACGGCCAGCCTCAATGGAATAATGGTGCATACGGCCAGCCTCTGTGGAATAAACGTAAATGGTGGATACGGCCAGCCTCAGTGGAATAATCGTATATGGTGCATGCGGCCAGCCTCAGTGGAATAATCGTATATAGTGCATGCGGCCAGCCTCAGTGGAATAATCGTATATGGTGTATACGGCCAGCCTCAATGGAATAATCGTATATGGTGTATACGGCCAGCCTCATTGGAATAATCGTATATGGTGGATACGGCCAGCCTCAGTGGAATACTCGTATATGGTGGATACGGCCAGCCTCAGTGGAATAATCGTATATGGTGGATACGGCCAGCCTCAGTGGAATACTCGTATATGGTGGATACGGCCAGCCTCAACGGAATAATGGTGTATACGGCCAGCCTCAATGGAATAATCGTATATGGTGCATACGGCCAGCCTGAGTGGAATAATCGTATATGGTGCATACGGCCAGCCTCAGTGGAATAATGGTGTATACGGCCAGCCTCATTGGAATAATCGTATATGGTGTATACGGCCAGCCTCAGTGGAATAATCGTTTATGGTGGATACGGCCAGCCTCAGTGGAATAATCGTATATGGTGGATACGGCCAGCCTCAATGGAATAATGGTGTATACGGCCAGCCTCAGTGGAATAATCGTATATGGTGTATACGGCCAGCCTCAATGGAATAATCGTATATGGTGTATACGGCCAGCCTCAGTGGAATAATCGTATATGGTGGATACGGCCAGCCTCAATGGAATAATCGTATATGGTAGATACGGCCAGCCTCAATGGAATAATGGTGTGTACGGCCAGCCTCAATGGAATAATCGTATATGGTGTATACGGCCAGCCTCAATGGAATAATCGTATATGGTGTATACGGTCAGCCTCAATGGAATAATCGTATATGGTGTATACGGCCAGCCTCAGTGGAATAATCGTATATGGTGTATACGGCCAGCCTCAATGGAATAATCGTATATGGTGTATACGGCCAGCCTCAATGGAATAATCGTATATGGTGTATACGGCCAGCCTCAATGGAATAATCGTATATGGTGTATACGGCCAGCCTCAGTGGAATAATCGTATATGGTGTATACGGCCAGCCTCAATGGAATAATCGTATATGGTGTATATGACCACAACATAAACCGAAGTCGCATTAGACGCATGAGCGGCATAGCCAACTGTAGGGAGACGGGGTGTATCCCTCAAATCAAACCTGTTAATACAGGATCCCACCAATATAAAATCTTGGACAGAGAAACACAATGTATTGCAGGTTATCAATGGATCGATCCATCAGATGATCAGTTGATGATTCATTCTATCTTTACAGCATGGTTGGGATGTCGTGACGCCGACAAAAGGTGGTGTTGCGATATGTAGAGTCGGGTGCGAAAGCGAAAGCATCATTCTGTTCTTCTGTGAATGGCAAATGCCCAAACGTTTGTCAAACAGGTAATATTGGTATATAGTTTTGTATTTTTTGTTTAAGTGGATACGACGTTGGACTGTCAAAAAAGTTTATTTTGTTTAACGATATCACTGAAGCACATTGATTTATTAATTATCAGCTATTGAACGTTAAACCTTTCGTAATTTTCTCATATAGTCTGAGAGGAAACCCGCTACATTTTTCTATTGGTAGCAAGATATCTTTAATATGCACCATCCAACAGAGAGGATAACACATACCATGGCCTTTGATATACCAATCGTGGTGCATTGGCTGTAACGAGAAATAATCCAATGGACCACCGACGAGAATCGATCCCAAACCGACCACCGACAGTTTTACCACTGTCAAATGTTCCATCAAATGCCATGTGAATCGATGTTTAAACTTGGTGTTTGTAAATATTACGTTAGTATATGATAGAAATGATTAGTATGGTTGTATTGTTTAAATAAAATACGTTAATTGTTTCTTTCTATCTTGTTTTCACAATTATTATGAACACGTGTGCTTAGGTCACTAAAATATACCGACTACATTTGCCCGTGTCCTGGCCAGAAACCTCATTTTTCTGACTGTGCAGGACAGCGGGTATCAACCGTAATAACCAGGGCCCCGTTCCACGAAGCAATCTTAGGTCTAAGATCACTTCAACTGCATAACTACCTGATGCACTTAAGGCGATCTTAGTGCTAAGATCGCTTCATGGAACGGGGCCCAGCACGCTAGATAACTAATAATAACACAAACAATATGCCGGTATTGTGGCTAAACCAATGAACTGAATATATAAAACGATTTTGTACTGTTAACAAAGTTTGATACTCATATTTATGTAGTATTTAAATCGTATAAATTTGTACTACGGGCGTTTACTTCTACAAAATCGTTTAGTTATATATGAGTCGAGCGTCGGATGCGAAAGCGAAAGCATCATTCTGTTCTTCTGTGAATGGCAAATGTCCAAACGTTTGTCAAACAGGTAATATTGCTTTCCAACAAATTATATTAGTATATTGTTTTTTGTTTGTTCTTTTTTAGGAAATGGTACCGACACCGACAAATCCTGAAAACCGAATTAATTTGACCTCAGAAACGCACTGCTAATAATGTAATCACGCTTTGTTTCCGATTAAAACAAAAAAACACAGCTTACTACGTTGTTTTTGTTCTCAAATAAGTTCTATTAAATTATCTCAGCATTCATGTCTTTGTTTTTATTATATCTTAATTATATCAAGTCGTTGTGTATTTGTTTCTATTATCTCAGCATTCTATCAAGTCGCTGTGTTTGTTTCTGTCATATAACTTACCCATAATGTTCATGTTATACACCCATTGAATATTTACGATCATTAACTCGGTTAATAATATTTTGCTGTCAATGAGTTATTTGTTTACAGCCAACACGACTTGTATACATGAACCGGCCTCGGTGGCGCAGTGATTAAGCCATCGGGCTACAAGCTTCGCAGCCCGGTACCATCTCCAACCCAGAGCGAGTTCTTAAATGGACATTCCCGACTGCATTGTAAGATGTTTCCAATTAATAAAATATTTCTACGATTAAACTTACATATTAAATATATTTTCTTGTTTATAATATCAGTGTCTGTATATTCAACGTGTTTCTGGTCGTCGTAATATTTGTAAGTAGCCCAAACTAGATTTTGTCTTCAAATAATTTCGTACGTACCAAAAAATAGTTTTTAGGAAATAAAATGAAATTTAACCTGGTACAAATATTAGAACGATCAGAAACACGTTTAATATACAGCCACTAATATGTTATGCAGAAAAATATATTTGATATGTAATTACAATCGATAAAAAGTCTCTTGTTAGTCGATAACATTTAAGGACTCAATGTGTAGGTGTAAGGCCACTAACCCCCTTCTCTCTCACTAACCACTAACCAACTAACAACTAACCCACTGTCCTGGACAGACATACCAGATAGCTGAGCTGTGGGCCCAGGACAGCGTGCTTGAACCTTAATTGGATATAAGCACGAAAATAGGTTGAAATGAAATGAATGTATACCTGAGCGTATCGTTTTGATGAGATTTAGTTAAAGTGCGTGACGTCATGTTACTGGTGAGGCGATATCTGAACTTTGATTTACTAAATATCGAATAGAAATGTTATTTTAGAAGTGTTATAGCATAAACAGAATTGGCTACTCGTGCTTTGTAATGTGGAAAATATCCACCTCGTCTAGCTAATCGATATTTGTCTCGGCAGATCATCGACAAATACCGATTAACACAGACACAGTTGGTGCTTTCCATATTACCAAAAAAAAAAAAAAAACAAGAACAAAAAAAAACACTCGTGACGAATCCTATATTATCCCAGCTCTCTATTGAATCATTGTGTATTTGTTTTTATTTATTAAAAAGTTTGTTTTATTTAACGACACCACTAGAGGACATTGATTTATTAATCATCGGCTATTGGATGTCAAACCTTTAGTAAATTCGACATATAGTCTTAGAGGTTACGCTTCCATCCTTTATATGCACCATCCCACAGACAGGATAGCACATAACACGGCCTTTGATATACCAGTCGTGGTGCACTGGCTGGAATGAGAAATAACCCAAATGGACCCACCGACGCTGATCGATCCAAAACCGACCACGCGCCAAGCGAGCGGCTTTATTACTGGGTTACGCCCCGCCCTTTGCCCAGGGTCATGTCAAGCAATATATTTAATTATGTTAAACTATACGTTAATGGAAGTGTTGGTATTAAATCATATGGTGTTTTGTCCTTGATGTTAAAGACCTCGTACTTATTATCTACTGCAAATAGCAGCTCTTCGAAATTCATCATTGTAAAATACCCACGAATGAATATTTAAAAAAAAAAAAGTAGTAGCAATAATATCTAGTGTAAAGTATGGCAGCGGTAGACTCGTTAACTAGCAGAACGACAGTGGCGCAATCTAATTAAAATTAGCTCCACTATTACATGTGGATCTAAAGACAGCCAGTTGGAGCTCATGTCCACCAATCAAAACCTTACTTGCAGAATCCTGCCAGTGATTTAAAACTAACAACACTGCGTAGTCCCCAATGTCCAGGTAACATTTCGTCTGTAAATAATAATTTAAATATTGACCAATCACACTTCGCCTTTTATAACGTTATTTGGGAGCATACAAATTCTAAAAATATCGGGCGAGTCTATTTTAGTGGCCGCAGTACAGCGAACCATACCAATACGTACGGGGTGGGTTATCAGTCTTCAATTTTACTTTAAAAAT
>NC_054713.1:5444886-5657386 GCF_016097555.1 Gigantopelta aegis | reverse complement strand
CTTTTTATCTGAGTGATCCTTAGCCATATATGTTCAACGCCAAATAATCGTAATTAAAATGCGTTGAGTGCGTTGTTAAATAAAACATTCGTTCCTTTCATATAATAAAATATATAAAATACATGTACACGAAATGTTTGCAATAGTGTGACCTCTATGATTAATGTTGTTCACAAGATGGTAATTTTTTAATACACCCTCCACCTCCCCTCCGAAAACATAAAAATGTTGATTTCACACTCAGAAATATTCTGTTTCCACATATCGCATAAACATGAACGTTTCATATGCAAATTGACATCTTAATTCAATTACAATGTGTAAAGTTCACATTTAAAATTCAACTAAACTGTGTAAAGTACATTTATTAATCATCGGCTACTGGATGTCAGACATCTAATAATTTTGACATATAATCTTAGAGAGGAAACCCTCTACATTTTTCCATTAGTAGCAAAGATATTTTTGTTTTATATGCATCATCTCACAGACAGGATAGCACATACCACAACCTTTGATATACCGGTCTTTGTGCACTGGCTGGAACCAGATATAGCTCAGTGGGCCCACCGACGGGGATCAATCCCACACCGACCGTGCATCAAGCTAGCGCTTTACCACTGAGCTACGTCCCGACCTTTATGCCAGGGTTAGTTCTAACTTCAAGCTAACTGGTAGATCCAAGTACAATAGGTTAAATCCAATACGATTAAAACATAGATTAAATTAAAATACATCATTTAAAATAAAATACCTTTACACAGATGTTAAACATCGTATGACAAATAAAATCATACAAAACCTATAAACAACAATTAGCCAGCTTTTATTTATTTTAGTTCATTTCAACTTATTTCCGTGCTTATATCCAATTAAATACAAGCGCGCTGTCCGGGACACACACCTCAGCTACCGGGGCTCTGTTTATCCAGGACAGAGGGATAGTGGTTAGTGAGAGATAAGCGGGAGTAGTGGTCATCCACCTACCCGTTGAGTCGTTAAAACTCGCTCTGGGTGGGAGCCGATACTTATATAAATCTATCCGACCCTACCGCTAGACGATTTCTAAATACGGCTGTCGTCACGACGATGGTTGGCATAACACCTTTTTTAAAATTCTGACGAACCATTTTTTCCCAAAATTGCTATTTCATAATAAATCGTTACCAGAAAAATATTTAAACAAATTAATATGTTCAACTTGATATTTATGGTTAAGTTGTTACATTTGTATGTCGTTGAACATATATGGAATATATTTCGTATGCGCATGATTAAATGAGTTTGCAGGTGAAGTGTTTATGGAGCGTTCTAGAATAAACAACCCGTAACTTACAAAATTAATCTTTTGTTATTGTAATTAAATAGACAAGAAAAAGAACCAAGAATCAGTAGCAATATTTCTAACAAAAATATTCAATTAATCATAAATGATCAGCTCTTTCTAGAAACGCTACTAATGGAAATTCGTGGGGAAATAATATCATATTCATTGTATTAAAAAAAGAAAACAGAAAATATATACTAGAGGCTAAATTAAGTGATGAAATAAAACAATTAGAAGAAGATGACAATTTGACTGACTCGGAAAGATTAGAAAAAAAACAACGAAATGAATTACTTGAAATAAGGAAAAACACGTTAAAAGGCAAGTTTATTAGACCAATTATTAAAACATCAACCATCAATCTTATATTTCTTTTTAAATTGGGGTTGATCATTAAAACTACACAAGGATGCAAAGAAATATACAGCATTTTAAACAAATCAACAATAGTGTCTACTTGCCAACGAAAGTATTAAAATTTTGGTTACATATTATTGTCACAAGAGTGGAACACGGTGTATAATTGTCCATTTCTATGTATAAAAGACTCAACTTTACTATGGTTCAATATAGAATGTTACATCGAATAATAACAACAAACACTTTTCTTTGTAAAATAAAAAATATATAATCAAATATCAGTTAGTTTTGCCATACACAAAAAGAAACATTGGAACATTTATTCTATGACTGTTCTAAAATCTTAGTAATATGGAAAGAAATTGAATGGTGGTACCAGGACCAAGGTGAATAGTTACAATTCGATAACAGTATTGTTTGGAATTATAAACAGCAACGAAAAGGCACAATGATATTTGCTAATTGGTTCGTTATTGATGTTAAATGTTATATATACAAAAGTAAAATGCAAACAGAAAACTAACATATATGCTCTTTTAAACATTATAAAAAATAGAATAAAAATAGAAAAAACATATACTTTACAAAAACTGTCAGTTTAAAGAATACTGGGCACCTTGGTTACTATTCCTGGAAACAAGACATAGCAATATTTCTTTTTTTTTCTTTTTTTTTTCTTTCTTTTTTTCATTGCCCCAAAATACATTGGTAGTGTTAGGGTTGGGGACTCCTAAATTCACCACCTTACAAAATAAGTTATCAAAAGCTATATTTATACATTTGACTAATAAATACATGTTGAAAACACAATATTTTGCGCAACAATTTGAAAACAATACTTGTTAGTATAAAAGCACACATTCATGTAGAATTATGTCATTAGATATTAAGCTTAATCTTTGTAAATATATTGTGAAATGTATATTGGGAGCAAGTAATACAATAGGATTTATAATATACTTTTGGAATTCCAAAAAAAAAATTAATAAATAAAAAAAAAGAAGAGAAAACAAGACATAGCAATATATTGTTCTAGAGGTATTTACTACAAGTCAAAATTTAATACTCTATATTTAAATTTTTTATCTTCACATTAATTCTTTTTTTCTTCCTTTCTTCTTTCTTTTTGTTCCTGCTTAACATTTTTCTTTGTTTACTTCTAACTGTTGATCCCATATATTAATCTCTGTTGTAATGTATCCATGTTTAATTATACTGTTTTAATATTCCATATGTATTCATATTATGTTTGTATTAATACGACTGTACGGTAGTGATATCGGGGCGCCCACCCTGACACTAACGTATCTGTTTCTGGGGATCCGATGTTCCGGTGTTAATAAACTTTTCTTTTTAAACGAACAAAAATTCAATTACCGTGTTGAGGTCTAGAAAGGCAATTCCAAACGTCTGGACAAAATGTTTTTTTGAAATGCCCTCGACGCTCACAAAAACATTTTGTCCCTTGGGTTGGTATGACCTTATCATGGAATACACCTCGCAACATCGATAGATTCTATTAATAGATTCCAATGACATTTGCAATACCAGGGGCGGGACGTAGTCCAGAGGTAAAGCGCTCGCTTCATGCGCGGTCGGCCTAGGATCGATTTCCGTTGTTAACACTATTTGGCTATTTCTCGTTCCTGCCAGTGCATCACGACTGTGGTATATGCTATCCTGTCTCTGGGATGGTGCATATAAAAAAATCCCTTGCTACTGCTGGCAAAATGAAGCGAGATTCTTTTCAAAGACTAAATGACAAAATTACCAAATGTTTCACATACAATAGCCGATGATTAATACATCAATGTGGTATCGTTGAACAAAACCACTTTTATCTTTATTTCGTCTGCTTTTTCTTTTATATATAGCTCCTCATATATTTCAAGGTTTTTGCTGTCCACCTGCACATCGCAGTCCTTGTCTCTGCAACCGTTCCAAAGTGCTCCAATTGTGTCGTTAAACAAAACTCTTTTTTTTTAAACACGAGTTATGGAGCACTGGTTGAAAGGAGAAACAGCTCCGTGGGCTCTCTGGCGGGGATCGATGCTAGACAGATTACACAATGCTCAACCACTGGGCGACGTCCCGCCCCTGTCGTTACAGAACCGTATCTTTCCTAAAAGTAATTATGAGATGAGCAAACCAGGAATTGGGACATAGCCATAGTGGGACCTGCTAAAAGGAACTTGAACTGAAAAGGGCGTGACTGGAAGGGGTTACATCTGTCTCCCCCTCCTTCGCTAGGTACCACCCTGCCATTAAAGAACAATTTGTTTCATTTTCAGAACACGCAGGGACAATGAAAGTCATCATATTCGTTCTACTGTTTGCCGTCTTCCTACAGACGTGCTACGGTAAGAAAACTACTGAGTGCATGTCTTATTTATTTATTTAGCATTAATTAATTAATTAATTAATTAACTAATTGATGTATTTATTTATTATATATTTATTGTTTAATTAATTAATTAACTAATTTATTTATTTATTTATTATTCATTATTTATTTATTTATTTGTTAATTAATTAACTAATTTATGTATTTATTTATTATGTATTTATTATTGAATTAATTAACTTATTTATTTATTTATTTATTTATTTATTTATTTATTATTCATTCATTCATTCATTATTTATTTATTTTAATGTATTTAATAAAATTATTTTATTTATTTTAATCGCGTATAATTAAATGAAACCATGTGAAAAAAAGAGTAAAGTTTGTTTTATTTAACGACGCCACTAGAGCACATTGATTTTTTTTTATCTTATCATCGGCTATTGGACGTCAAACATATGGTAATTCTGACACTGTGTTTTTTTAAAGGAAACCCGCTGTCGCCAAATAGGCTACAGTTTTACGACAGGCAGCAAGGGATCTTTTATTTGCGCTTCCCACAGGCAGGATAGCACAAACCATGGTCTTTGTTGAACCAGTTATGGATCACTGGTCGCTGCAAGTGGTTTACACCTACCCATTGATCCTTGCGGAGCACTCACTCAGGGTTTGGAGTCGCTATATGGATTAAAAATCCCATGCCTCGACTGTGATCCGAACCAAGTACCTACCAGCCTGTAGACCGATGGCCTAACCACGACGCCACCGAGACCGGTGAAATCATGTATGTTAAGATCGCCCATTGAATAAGAGACCGAATCATTTTGTTACTGTTTTATTTATGACCTGATGAAAAACAAACCGCAATACCAGAACCTTGTGATAGTAGTTGTAGCTTGAGGGGGCGGGATTTAGCTCAGTCGGTCGGTCGAGTGCTCGCTTGAGGTGACTGTCGCAGGATCGAACCACCTCGGTGGATCCATTCAGCTCATTGGGCCTCTTCTCGTTCCAACCAGTGCACCATAACTGGACAAAGGTATGTGTGAGTGAGTATTTTTAACATGCCCATATACCACTAAAAGTTTCAGGCATGTATGTCGCGGGCCATGTCTCTGGATAGCCAGTGGCTTGGTCCAGGACAGAATATGGTATGTGCATTTCTGTCTGTGGGGAAAGTGCATATAAATGATCCCTTACTTCATTAATAAAAATGTAGTGGGTTTCCTCTGATGACTACGAGTTAGAATTACCAAATGTTTGAAGTCCAATAGCTGACGATTAAGTAATCAATGTGCTCCAGTGGTGTCGTTAAACAAACCAAAACAAACTTTTAACTGTAGCTTGATTGTTATTTCGTGTTTGTTTTTCTCTCTTCGTTGTATGATGTAGATTATGTTAGTCATTTGTTGTCTAGCATTAAAGGGACATTCCAGAGTTTGCTGCATTGTAAGATGTTTCCGACTAATAAAATATTTGTACGATTAAACTTACATATTAAATATATTTACTAGTTTATAATACCAGATTGTTTACAAATAATTTCGTACGTACGAAAAAAAAATATATTTTAGGAAATAAAATGAAATTTAACCTAGTACAAATATTAGAACGATTAGAAACACGTTTAATATACAGCTACTAATATTTTATGCAGAAAAATATATTTTATATGTAATTATAATCGTTAAAAAGTCTTTGTTAGTCGATGACATTTTAAAACTTGCAGCAAACTCAGGAATGTCCCTTTAACAGAACCACCACCAATATAGTTAAATGGATTAATGTTTCGGCATTTTTGTTGTGGGTTTTTTTTCAAAATTACTGAGACAAACTGATTAATTATACATTCTGATTTCAATTCGAGAGAGTGAGAGACAGAAAGAGACCAAAAAACACAGATACAAAGATATGTAATACAACGTGTTTCTGCAAACTGTATACACAAGTGACAACTTTAATTACGCGATATTAAAATGACTATATGGATGAATATATGGTGTAGTATGTTTCTGAATCAGAATGACGTTATCTTCGAATGACGTTGTGTTGTTGTTTTTTTTCTTTTCAGAACGCTGGACAGCGTTTAATGTAAAATTGTTGAGAATTATTATTATTATTATTATTGTAATTATTAGGAATACATACGTCAATTCTGGAGTGTCAACGTAGTACGTTTGCTAACATATCAATTAAGTTACTGCTAATTTAAAACTAAAATCTATATCTAAAGTTAACAAATTCTGAAAGTAAGTGATCTCAAATATGTCATATACTTTTAGTACACTGGATACGTTGGATATATATATATATATATATATATATATATATATATATATATATATATATATATATATATATACAGTGTCTAAACTGATAAAATGAATAGGTGAGGACGGTATATTGACATTGGCCACGATCTGTTTCAGCAACAACTACTCCCACCGCCGCTGGAACTACAGCAAAAGCACCCATCACCACAACAGTAAGTACCAACAAAGGAATGTAGTCTAGTTACAATATGTAACAGGTCGACGCAGACCAAAGGAGATATGGATGGAAAAACAGTCGACGTTTACTGCGATGGATTGATGTGTCGTAGATCCGAGGCTATTTCCTGGTTTTTGTTAGCGATTTTTAAAGCATTTTTTTTTCTTTTAGTATGTGTGTTGTTTTTGTTGTTTTTTGTTTGTTTGTTTTTTGGCGGGGTGGGGTGGGGTTTGTTTTGGTCTGCGTCGATCGTCGTTGATTTGCTATATATGTTTTTATTGCAATCAGACATATATCGTAGACGGCGGTGACTGGGAAAGGTGTGTGGGGGGGGGGGGGGGGTCGTATCAAAACAATTTCTAATTACATGAATAATTATGAACTGGGTGAAAATTAACTCATTTGACATTTTTGACTCTAGTTTTTAACGAGTTGTGTGATGTTTCATCGCTGGGTGTATATTGTGTAATGAAATACTATGATCTCATGCATGAATTACAAAATGAATAAGAACTATGTTGCAAAAAATAGTCAGGAATGTAACCCTTTTTTTTGGGGGGGGGGGGATTTGCTTTTGTTTTGTTTTCTGACAACTTCTCTTCACACTATATATATATATATATATATATATATATATATATATATATATATATATATATATATTGACTTTTGAAGATCAACAAACAGGTCGCGAAAAAGCAGCCTGAAACTTGCGCGAAAACTGGTAAGAAAATCAGTCTGCAAGAAGGTCATCGTCAAAAACAATATTCCTACTTCATGATTTCATCAGTCAGTGCACCACGACTGGTATATCAAAGGCCGTGGCATGTGCTATCCTGCCTGTGGGATGGTGCATATAAAAGATCTCTAATCGAAAACAATACAGAGGATTTCCTCTCTAATATTATATGTCAAAATTACCAATGTTTGACATCCAATTGTCGATTATTAATAAATCAATATGCTCTAGTGGTGTCGCCAAACAAAACAAACTTCTTCAAGATTTCATAGATCCTATATATTGTGATCTCAGGACGGTAACATTTTCAGCATCATTGGTTCACATTTATCATTTTCAGCATCATTGGTTCACATTTATAAATTTAGTAGATGGGATTTTAAAAATTGTATTATAATTATGGCATTTTCATTCAAATAATTGCAAATAGAAATAATATTAGCACAGACTATTAGATATTAGACGTTGTTTTTTTGTTGTTGTTCGGGATTTTTGTGTGTTTTGTTTGTTGTTGTTTTTAAAAAAAAAAAAATTTGTGGGCGTTTTTGTCAAACAAACAATAGACTATGTGTTTAGTAAACACGTGTATATAAAATTTCGCCCAATTCTCGTCATATTAAATCGATTCATCATCGCTAATTTCCGTAGGTATTTATCCAGACGAATACGATTGCAGTAATTGTCCAGAACATCAATATACACAAACTACTTTGCGGATTTGATTTGTTTTGTTTTGTTCTGCTCTCTTTTTGAATTTCTTTTTGTCATTATATTTTTTTTTAATCTTTACAATTCTTGCTCACTTTCAATACGAGCAATATAAAAAATAAATAACAAATCACGTAATTCACTATTATATATCACGGGCGTAGGAAGGACCAAAACGTGTGTGTGTGTGTGTGTGTGTGTGTGTGTGTGTATATATATATATATATATATATATATATATATATATATATGTATATAAAAAAAAATCATGGCTGTTGCTACAAAGTGAGGGATATCACCCCCATGCTTCCTCCCCCCCCCCCCCCCCCACCCGGCCGCATCCTACGCCAGTGTATAGTATGAACATGGCCTTACTTATATTAAAAAGCATTGATACCTTAATTCTATATAACCATTGGTCAGTTAAAGGGACATTCCTGAGTTTGCTGCATTGTAATATATTTCCGACTAATAAAATATTTCTACGATTAAACTTGCATATTAAATATATTTTCTTGTTTAGAATATCAGTGTCTGTATATTCAATGTGTTTCTGGTCGTCTTAATATTTGTAAGAAGCCCAAACTGGATTTTGTCTTCAAATAATTTCGTACGTACGAAAAAATTCTATTTTAGAAAATAAAATGAAATTTAACCTAATACAAATATTAGAACGATCAAAAACACGTCTAATATACAGCCACTAATGTTTTATGCAGAAAAATATATTTGATATGTAATTACAATCGTTAAAAAGTCTCTGTTAGTCGATAACATCTTAAAAATTGCAGCAAACTCAGGAATGTCCCTTTAAATAATTCAGCAGTAGGCCTAAGTATTGTGTACGTGTGCTTGTTATTTCATTTTTCTTTTTCAAATTATTTATATTACTACTCAAAAGAATTTAAGGGTCAAAAATTTATAACCAAATAAGTTTCAGAGTGTATTAGATTGATGATGTAAACTACACCAAAAATTTAATTTATTGTTCCATATTTACAAAAAAACACAAATAAACGTCACTGTATACAAGAAAGTCACATGACATGCTGTCAAAGTTGAAGGTTGTCAAACATGGATTTTACACATTAGAACATTCGTTTAATAGTGTGTGAATCCACCCCTGGCGCGAATAAACTCGACACATCGTTGCCTCATGCTGTTGATCAGACGTCTGAAGAACTCTTGGGGAATGGCCTGCCACTCTGCCATAAGAAGTTGACCCAGATCATGAAGGTTGGCCGGAGTGGCATGGTTATCCCAAACTCTCCTGCCTAATTCGTCCCAGGCGTTCTCTATTGGGGCCAAGTCAGGCGAATATGCTGGCCAATCCATCCTGGCGATACCTTGTTGTCTGAGAAAGTCCGTTACCACCCTGGCGCGGTGGGGTCTGGCATTGTCATCCTGCAGAACTGCCCCGCCGCCAATCTGCTGAAGGCCTGGGAGAACCAACGGCCGGATAATCTCATTCAGATAGCGGATTCCATTCAGATTGCCATCCACCACATAGAGGGGGGTCCTGTGGTGGATAGAGATGCCGCCCCACACCATGACGCTGCCACCACCGAACCGGTGACGTTGTCTAACGTTAACGTCAGCGAAGCGCTCCCCAGGACGTCTGTAGACACGAACCCGACCGTCGTTGAACTGGAGACTAAACCTGGACTCATCAGTGAACATCACTCGACCCCACTGAACGCGTTGCCACCGCAGATGAAGCGTGCACCAGTGACGTCTGGCCGTTCTGTGACGTGGTAGGAGTGGTGGTCGAACAGCCTGGCGACGGCAGCGTAGATTATTGGCTCTCAGACGATTGCGTATGGTTTGATCAGACACTCGAGTTCCAGTCGCAGTCCGCAGATTGTCACGTAATCGGCGTGCAGTGGTTGTGCGTTGATGTAGAGCCATATTGGTGATGTAGCGGTCCTCTCTATTTGTAGTGCTTCGGGGTCTTCCCGAATGTGGACGATTTCGAACAGAATTCGTTGCTTGGTACCGTTGCCACAGTTGGCCAACGACACTCTGACTAACACCAAGTCTCAGAGCAACATTTCTTTGCGTATTGCCATCATGAAGCCAAGCAATAGCCCTTCCTCGATCTTCGATAGTCAGTTGAAGTCGTACCATTGTCGAATTTAGAGTGTGCACCGTACACGAACGCAAGCTCCAATTATACGGAAATTCAGCATTGGGAACATGGAATACACGTGCAAAGCGTGCAAATGAAGCGCTTTGTGAAAAAGCAAGTTATGGGCACTTAGCAGACCTTTCGCTTTCGCCCTAATTTACGTGCAAATGTAAGCATGTTTTCGCCATTAGAACTAGTCGACAGTGTCAATGACAGTGGATTTTAATTCATTTATGGGTTGCTTAGACCCACTTTCGTCAAAATGGAACAATACCATGCGTGACATTATGGTCTAGCTAATATAATTGACATTCAGAAAATAATGTCGAAAATATCGTCTGACCCTTAAATTAGTAGTAGTATATAATATTTATCAAATATTTGACAGAATACGAATAATAAACAACATTATTACTCCGCAATGCATCTAAAGGCAACTGTAGTTTCAAATTTGTTTACGGGAAAAATGCCCCCTGACACACACACTCACACACACACACACCCTAGCTTTCTCGCCCCCGTCCGGTTCTCAGTTCATATCAAATTATTTTGCCAACCCTTTGAACTCGCATCCTGGGACAAACATTGCGACTGAGTATCCCAGACCCACGAGAACAACACGTTAGCATGGCATGGTACAAATAGTATTTTTGTTTTCAGTAAATGTATAGTTTTATATTTACAAGCATTTTACAAATGACAATTAAAAATAAGATTTCTTGCTCTTAAAATAGTTTATTAAATGCATATATGACAGCTCCGTACTTGTAGAAAGTATTGTGAATAATCGAACCGTGGACCAAATATCGAAACATTAATCGTCCCATCCCTAGTTATATGTCTGGCAGACGACATTGAATAGTATTGTTGTTATATTTCTTCGATGTGTGATTGGAAGATCTGTATAGAATGTAACTGTACTGATGTTTGTTTTTAATACGAGGAGGGACGTTTTTCATTAATATGTACGCAAGTTGTGTACAAAACACCTAATGTTCATGTTATTGTTACATGTAGATGAAGACAAATTCTTTTCCATGGGTTCTATTTACATATGACTGTTCGATTAAAGACATATCGTTCTATAATTTAACCAAAAAACAATTAAATGGGCATACGAATGTTATCTTGATATATGTCAGGAGCGTAACAGAACAGAACAGAGCAGAACAGAACACAACTTTATTTGCATTCAGATCACATAACATGAGACATGAGCAAATAGCTACTACTGCATGTACAATACACATTATTACAACCATGTGTAATAAATAAATAAATCGATTACCATGGTGATTTAAATGTTTTTAAAACAGTCAATAAATTTACAGATATATAATTTAGTAAATTAATATTCATACTGTAAAACAACTCACGGTTTTAACAATATTTCGTCTAGTAAAGAAATGCTTTGGTATATAGATGCACCTTGCTTTATTGAAAACACATTCAAACAAATAGCGATATTCATCACCAACGACATATTCCTCACATAAACAACATTTACGTTTATGTGTAGAAATATCTATTCTCCCACCTTACAACTTCGATTGGTCGTTTGCAGTTGGTAGAACGATACTTAACAATATATATATATATATATATATATATATATATATATATATATATATATATATATATTGTTTTTATTTAGTAGTAATCAATAATCTCCCAAGTTAATGTTGTCTATCATCTATGCAAATGCATGTCCTCCAGTCTCTCTAAAATAACATTACTCGAATTACCGCAGTTAACATAATTTTGGGATAACCATACAAAACTAAATTCAGTTTCATTAAAAATTGTTTCAATACATTTAAACCATTTATATGTATAGGTTCCATTAGTATAATCAGAGAGTAATGTTTTATATATTCTATGAGATAGCTTATTCACGTTATTACCATATTACACCAATAACTAATAATTCGAGTTTTCACATAATAAGTGGAACTTTTCAAGCTCACCATATATCATATACATAGGTGTACTACGTTTACGCCAAGACCACTTCGTAGGAACCTAGTATGTACACTTTTAATAATAGAACAATTTTCAAAACCCCATATCTTACAACCGTATAGTAAACTAGTTAAAATGGTCTAGTCAAAAGGTTTAAGTTGGCAATAAAAAGACAAATTGAGGATACATATTCGAGGTTTAAATAAAAACATAGCATTTGTGGCTCGTTACACAAAACGTTTCTTTGCTAGTGGATATGTGTGGTTCTTTGTAAAATACAATCCGAGGTAATGAGGGAGCTAACGGAGATTTGTATTACATCTCGAGTACAACAGATTTGATAGCTAAAATCTTTAGTTAGTGGGATGGGGACCTCCAAATCACCATTCTTAAGTTTTCCAATTGGTGCATTAAGTAAGGGGCGCTGCTTACAGTACCCTCCAAAATCAGTTTAAATTACATTTTTGAGTACGTCGATCAAACTGGTGCCAAACGTTTAATTTCGGCACTGTGATTACAGATGTGCCATTCTTAAGTGACGAATTTGGTGCAAAACTCATTTAGGAACGGCCTAAAGGGGCGCTATTTTTAGCACATTTAAAACACATCTTAAGTACATTAACGAAACTTTGTGCAAATATTCTTTAGACCTTTTGACCCCAAAACAACTTTTGCATTTGCTGTATTAACAGCCAGTTTCCATCTAATGCAATAATTATGGAATACATTTAATGAATTTTGCATATCAAACATATTTTAGCAACATTAACAGTGTCATCAGTATAAAGTAGAACACGTATTTTAAGAAAGTATGTTAAAGCATTGCCAGAGAGCAATTTATTAATAATAGTATTATTTTCAATAAACGTCTGTAAATGGTTATCTAAAACAAAGATAAATAATTTCCCCAGACAGGTAAGTATGATGATAGGTTGATAGTTCTCAGGTAATGATTCATCACATTTGATTGTATACAAATGTATATGATACCATTTAACTGCGTGTCGAGAATTATACCTGTATTAAACATCGTATTAAACAGAATGACATAGAAAGGTAATAAAAGTACATTTTATGTGTTAATCAATTACTTCAGCATCACCAGGTGCCTTACCATTGTTTTACACATCTTACAGAATAACTTTTTTTTTTCAGTTACAGCAGCATCAAGTAGAGCATTGTTCTCATTAAAAAAGTCACATGTTTCATCACATACAATATTATTTACCGTTTCAAAATATTTATATTCCTATTCACTCTCTCTCTCTCTCTCTCTCTCTCTCTCTCTCTCTCTCTCTCTCTCTCTCTCTCTCTCTCTCTCTCTCTCTCTCTCTCAATATTTTCGTGCTTATATCCTATTAAGTTTCAAGCACGTTGTCCTGGACACACACC
This sequence comes from Gigantopelta aegis, assembly GCF_016097555.1. Classification (NCBI taxonomy): domain Eukaryota; kingdom Metazoa; phylum Mollusca; class Gastropoda; order Neomphalida; family Peltospiridae; genus Gigantopelta; species Gigantopelta aegis. The sequence continues at coordinate 5,643,936 of NC_054713.1, read as the reverse complement.
TCATCTAACTGGGTTGTCTGTCTAGGACAGTGGGTTAGTTGTTAGTTGTTAATTAATCTCCATAAATCTTTAGGTCGTTTACTCTGCATATGACGTAGTTTACATTGAACATTTCTTCTGTGTTTATTAAAATCATTATTTACAATTTTGCAATATGTTTTATTAGCTGTAATCATATCAGCCGTATCATCTAACCGGCGTGTAACATTGTAGTGTTATGTGCTGTATGAAAAACACTTCTTGCTCGTTTTCAATCTATTCCGAAACATGGTTTGTCTCCCTTGCTCAAATATTTTCTCTAAATTGTCTTTGAAAATACTACACAGATCATCATATATAATGTCACGGGGATTCTATAATACCCGTAACTGAATAAAACACGATTGTCCAAATATCTCTCCTAACTGTATATGTATTAGATCTCTCTGTAACGTGCAGTTCAAAACCGCTTTGGCTCGTCTAGGTATGATCAGAGATACGATCTTATATAAAGTATATATTATTATAGCACGTTTAGTTCACTAGAAAACACAACAAAAACACAATACACTTTGGAATCTGTATTAATCTACGCTGACAAATGTACTGCCGCAGTAGTTAATTAATAACAACAATCATAACAACCCAGAACTGATCACTTAATTAGTTAATCTCTAGGTGTCTAGTTTACACAATATGCTAATCACTTCACCGTGACACAACACCCACACGTGTAATAATTGAGAAACGCTTCCAGGGGAACTTAATTAATAAGGAATTACAGCTCTATTCCTAACTGGTTAATTTTTAATTAACCCTAACTACTCATTCAGTAACCTTGTAACACAGAATTAATACTGGTACCTATCACAATAAAGACAATAACCTACAGTTTACCTAGGTCTTCTAGGATGACCGGCTAAGCTTCATATTACCAAATACTCGTATAATGTTAGAACAAAAAGTCTACGATTTACTTCGTCAGATGACCGAAGTCACTGTCTAAAGAATATTGGTATAATACAGTATTAAAATATTTAAAAGTCACATCAATCACATCAAGGTTATACAACAGAGCAGAAATAAAATATTTACCAAAGTCCAACCGGACTAACGTTCCCCCGGGATACCTTCCTATCGTTCTGTCCTTTTTGCTTCTCCCAGATATCTCTAAACCCTAGCTATTTATTATAAAATCAGAAAATCGCCTGGGGGTACAAGGCGGTACCTCACGTATCATCTGAATTTCCACAGCGACCAAGACGGCATATCTTTCTCTTAGATCGCCAGACTGGCTGTCGCCAACCGCGAGCAATCCCCTGGCCATAAACAGCACTACCGGAGATATTACGTAACTACTAGCCATATGGCAATTTGGAACTGCACACGGCCTTCTAAAACAATTAATATCGCCACAGGCGAAAACAAAATTAAGAGCATGTACCGTCACATATAAGTTTACAGTTTTCTGAAGTGAATGAACCATGGTTATTAACAGTATACATTCAGTCATTTACTAAAGAGAGAGAGAGGAAATGTTGTATTTTACGACGCACTCAACACATGTCATTTACGGTTATGTGGCGTCGGACATATGGTTAAGGACCACACCGATTTTGAGGGAGAAAACCCACTGTCGCCACTTCATGGGCTTCTCTTGTCGATTAGCAGCAAGGGATCTTTTATATGCACCATCCCATAGACAGGATAGCACATACCACGACCGTTGATGTACCACAATGGGCCCACTGACGGGGATCGATCCCAGACCGACCGAGTGTCGTTAAAAATACATTCACTGTTCTCTTTTATTTTATTTTTTTCAGTCTGGTGCAGAGGGAATGACGCCACAGACCGTGATGATGCTGATTATAGGAGCCGCTATTTCGACTATCGTGTTTTCGAATTGATCCTTTCTCCGTGAAGTGAGGAGATTTATGAAGTCCAGATTGACGTCAATGAAATACCGCATTCCCTGGGGCTATGACTTGATGACTCTGGACTGATTCTCTCTTTAGGGCGGTTCTACAAATGAAATCGAGGAGGGGATAGGGGCGATCTGGGTTAAGTAAAACTAGTTTAATAGCCATAACTCAACAGAACACAATTTGGTCATTTGCAGTCATCTGTGGAATCTGACCAAGATCGAAAGAGAGTGTGGCTACGTCTAACAGACCAAAAACAATGTACATACTTTAAAAAAGCTAAAGATGCATTGTACTTTCCGATAAAACAATGATAAAGTTGAGAATATGATAGAAATAAAATAACGAATATTATGTATGCTTTTGGAAATTGAATTGAACTGTACTATCTTGATTTAAAAAACAAAATAAATAAATAAATAAATAATATATATATATATATATATATATATATATATATATATATATATATATATATAGACAGAATATGATAGAACTAATGAAGTAGTATGATAAGTGATATGTGTCCATACCATGCAGACACGCGTATCCTTACGAAATCCATCATCAGAGCTAGGAAAACAAATTGAATTGCTTGTCCAAATCTCTCCTTCCCCAGTGTGTTAATTTAAACGATTCGTCCTTTGTGTTTGTACGCATGTAAGTCGATCTTTATGAATACAATATGTTTAATGCTTTAACAACTGCAGCTTGCTCGTAAATAAAACAACGAACTCGGTGACGTATACACACGGGGTGTGTATCTCCCTTGTTTCAGTCAATAAAATGTTGTGCACATGCTATTTTGTTTTTAAACAAATAAAATCAATATACTAAGCTTACTTGTTACTTGTATTGATTAGTACTGGTGTGCTTTATTTCTCTTATTTATCTTTGAATTATGTTTAGATACTATTAATCTGACCGACAAAACCGTAATGCCGTACATGATCAGGGTTGTATCTCGGCACAATGCAGAGTGGAATAGGCATTTGGCAAAATAGTGTTAATTCCATCAATCTCGTCTCTGTATGTATATATGTATGGTTTTATAGAATGACACCACCTCGCTACGCCAACGCGTCTATAGGATAGCCACTCCCGATGAGATCCTTTACTGGATATTTCTTGCACCGTCACAAGGGAGGACTGCCACTTCCAGACTAGTTTTACTTAATCAAACCGGACAGATTAAAATGTCTAATATCAAAGTGGAATTTTAAAAAACTTTCCTGAGAAATACTTTAAAATTGTAGAAAACCAAAAAAATAAGGTTTCAACGTAAGAACAACCCGCACCCATCCCCACCACCACCCCCCCCCCCCTCGTTACTGCTATCTCTCTCTGGCTCTGAGTTTCTGTGCCGTGTTGGAAAAAAACATGTTTTGTTTAATGACACCACTAGAGTTTCTGTGCCGTGTGGAAGAAAAGCAAGTTTTAAAACATGTTTTGTTTAACGCCACCAGTAGACCACATTGATTTATTAATCATCGGCTATTGGATGTCAAACATTTGGTAGTTCCGACACGTAGTCGTCAGAGGAAACCCACTACAAGTTTTTACTAATGCAGCAAGGGATCCCACTTTCCACACAGACAGGAATGCACATACCATGGCCTTTGACCAGTTGTGGTGCACTGTTTGCAACGAGAGAAAACCCCAAACAGTTGAATGGATCCATCCAGGTGGTTCGATCCTCAAGAATACACGTGACGTTTTACTGTATACATTTTAATTTCAAGATATTTTCCTGCTTATATCCAATTAAGGTTCAAACACGCTGTCCTGGGCACACACACACACACACATCAGCTATCTGGGCTGTCTGTCCAGGACAGTGGGTTTGTATGTTAGTGGCTAGTGAGACACAATAGGGTGTAGTGGTTTTACGATTACCAATTGAGCCCTTAAGAGCTGGCTCTGTGTTGGAACCGGTACCGGGCTGCGAACCCTGTGCCAGCCAGTCTGTAGTCCGATGGCTTAACGACTGCGCCAACGAGGCCGCTATACGGTATACACATGCATGCCTCGATATCATAAATACTGTACTGATGTACAAATAACACTGAGGTCTAATTAACGAGCTACTCTCGACTTACTAAGATCAAAACCTATAATAGCTCCAGAACCCTTTTTCTTTTCGATCGATCCTCAAAACAAAATGCGCACCTTTTCTGTTTGGCATATTAAATGCTCCATTCAAAATTCCATAGCACCACCATCACCCACCCCCGCCTGCTACTGATCTCGATCAGGCTGCTGGTGCTCCCTTGCACCTGCCAGTGCAGGCGGTCCCTTCTTTCCATCCCCACCTTTCTGTCCTGGACGGAGGAGCCGGCCGAGGCCGGCTCCTGTGCCCATGACAGGCGTGCGCTACAACAGCTTGTTCTGAATGTGCACGTTAAACCCTATGACCTGACCTGACCTGACAAATAACACTATAACTACAGTATCCATATACATGTACATACCAATATAACATGCTGTTATGTGTTCAATCTTCGGAGCCGTAGCTTGCGGGGAGGGGGAAGGGGAAGGGTGCAGTTCCCCCCAGTTTGGTTTTACTGGTTATTAATATTAACGTTTTAAGTATGTAACCTCCCTGGAATAGTTTGTTCGTTTTGTTTTATGTTGCTTAACGACACCACTAGAGCATTGACATTTATTAATCATCGGCTACTGGATGTCAAACATTTGGTAATTTTGACATATAGTCTTAGAGAGGAAACCCGCTAAATTTTTCCGTTAGTAGCAAGGGATCTTTTATATGCACCATCCCACAGGCAGGATAGCACACACCACGGCATTTGATACACCAGTCGTGATGCACTGGCTGCAAAGAGAAATAGCCAAATGGGCCCACCGACTGGGATCAATTCCGAATCGACCGCGCATCAAGCGAGTGCTTTACCATTGGGCTACGTCTCGCCTCTCCCTGGATAGCTGCAAAATGGTATTTCAGAATCTCTATATTTCATAATTTTCGGGGTAGGGTGGGGGAGGGGCATGCCCCTGGACCCACTAGTGTCTTGCCCCTTACATGCCCGTTCTTTTCAAGAATTCATCTGACATCCCTCTCCACACATCCCCCCCCCCCCCAAAAAAAAAAAAAAAAAAAAAAAAAATACTGGCTACGGCCCTGATCTTATACAGGGGCGAGAGGTAGCCCAATGGTAAAGCGCTCGCTTGATGCGCGGTCGGTTTGGGATCGACCCCTGTCGGTGGGCCCATTAGGCTATTTCTCGCTCCAGCCAGTGCACCACGACTGGTACATCAAAGGCCGTGGTATGTGCCATCCTTTCTATGGGATGGTGCATATAAAAGATCCCTTGCTGCTAATCGAAAAGAGTAGCCCATGAAGTGGCGACAGCGGGTTTCCTCCCTCAATATCTGTGTGGTCCATAACCATATGTCCGACGCCATAGAACCGTAAATAAAATATGTTGAGTGCATCGTTAAATAAAACATTTCCTTCCTGATCTTTCAAGGTACATCATATTAAATTGTTTCGCGGTAAAAGGCAGAATAGATTAAAAAATTAAAAAATTGTGATTGAATTCTTATTGAAATTATACCAACTTGTATTTTATATTGAATAACACACACACACACACACACACACACACACACACACACACACACACACACACACACACACACACACATATTTGTGTTTACAAAAACCAACAACAACAATAAAAACAATACCAACAAAAATAAATAAAACAACAATCACAAAGTTCTAAATGTGCAGTTTGTATTGGTAAACATTCCTTTCTGTACGTCAGACCTGTAATTTAGGTGTCTAATTTTGATTGTCATTGTCATTAAGCACTATAAAACGACACTTTCCTACACACGTGGCGGCACACGTCCATTTACCACGCTGTGCAGTTTGTATTGGTAAACATAAAACGGCTTTCGTATATTCACTTTCCTACATACAGGACAGCACATGCCATGATATTTGGTACGACATGCGTGGAGTATTGGATGGAATAGGAAGAGCTACCACAAGCCGGAGTACTCCGACTGTAAGAGAGCACAACGAACGTTCGGACAGTTATCACGCGCTCGGGTTTCTTCCAGTAGTGTGTGTATTAGTCATTACTATGTGAAACTACTGTTACTAGGGAACTCGAAAATAATCGATATAAAGGTATTTGGCGTCAAACATAGGATTGTGGTTGTATTAGAGCGGGAATCTTTGACTACCGTTTGGCATGCACAGACTGCGTTGTTTTGATATACATTATTCTCTGACGGTATTGAGAGCGTTATAACTGTCCAAATGTTCGTCTTGCTCTCTTACGGTCAGAGAGTACTCGGGCTAAGCTACCACTAAGCTAAGCTACCACTATTATCCTGTTCAATTATTTACACCCAAAGTTTTTTGCAAATGTTACGTTTATTTCCTATTCGATATTTGTTTTCTTTGCATTTACATGAAAACAAACCCAAACCCCGACAGGTTTTATATACAAATCATCATATAAAATGCACGAAGTTGACTTAATTCCACTTTTTAAAAATCTCTGTGTCTTTTGAATGCACGTTATTTCTCCTATAAATAACTACGGTCATTTGCATATCAAAACATTGGGATCTGAGGCTACGTGAAGGCCATTATAGCTTGTTTCACTAAATCAAGGTTATCATTGTTTTGCAGTGTGTAACAGCATTGTCTAATCTTTCCGTTAAACATAGATGTAAACAAACAGAACATGTAACCCTTTCTTGTAGGTGCATTATATTTAATAAATTTAGCTAATGTATTATGTATTTTTATTTTATTATATCAATTATATATTAGCATACCATACCTAACCTAACACAACTGAGGTGTAGCACAGTAATAAACACAAATCACCCCACACACCGCAGGAATGTGCTTTCCAAATTTATAAATAAATTTAATGCAGGGCCGGTGTCGCGAAATATATTCGCCCCCCTAGAAAATCGCCAGCCGGCGGATTTATTTCTCGCCCCCCTCCAAATATTTTCGCCCCCCCCCCCCCCCTATATAATGTGTTATATATAGGACGATGATCTATTTCTACTATAGTCCATACGCATACAAATTACGTGCTGTCTTTAATAGTCATCGAAAAAAGAGAGAAAAATCCTTATTTATTACATATCCATTCAATCTTAGTATAGTAATAAAGACCATTCCGATCCGTGCAATTAAAAAATCTTTTATTGAACATATGTCCAATAAAATCCTGAACTATTTTTGGAGGAATCCCCCATATTATTGTTTGAGAGTTAGCTCCCTTGAATGTTTATTATTATTTTATTAATTTTAAAATAAATAAATAAACTAAAGAAGATATGTAATAAATACAGAACTTCACATACGTTTTTTTCGTTCCTATTTATTGCACTTGTTTATTGTGCGCAAGAATATATACCATTCGACCGCTACGCGGTCTCGTGCTATATATTATTCTTGCGCACAATAAACTCGTGCAATAAATAGGAACGAAAAAATACGTATGTGAAGTTCTGTGTATATATTACACTTTTTGGAAACAGTTCTCAATGAATTACTCTCTAATTATACAACATTACATTAGAAGAATACCCTCTATTTTACCTTTAGTTTACACTGTCTATGATTATAATTAATTTCTATCTATTGTATAGAGACTATAGACGATATTTTATTTCTTTATTTCATTTGTGAATGCAGTGCCCCGATTTCCTCCATAAGGTATTCATACGTCATGCATTTTAAAACATTTCAGAAAGACATTAATCCATGGATATGATTTGAATAAAAATATATACTCTCCGTCAAATATATAAAACTCAGATAATATGTTTCGCTTGTAGTGACGACTTCTATTGTAAACTGAATTATATAATTATAGGTGTCACTTTATTATCCATTATACAAATGATTCTACTGATGTAGTGGCGTATATTTAGGAGAGTTTTGGGCTATCCTGGCAGTGTACTTATCTAATATGATGATGTATATACACACACAGGGTGAGCTTCTCTTGTTTCATTCTCCTCCTAGTGCACTATTATAATTTGCATAGTAGAGAAAGTTTGTTTTACTCCACCAGTAATATATTGGTCTACTATGATAATATATTTAGCTCTCCGGTTAGTCTATATAATAAATAACTATGTGATAAATAGAATCTCACATCCGTGCTAATTTTATTACAGTGGGTGTGTGGGGGTGGGGTGGGGTGGAGTGGATAGAGGATATATAGTGGGAACTAATAATTCCATACTTTCTCAGAAGCTCTTGGTATCGTATAACAACAAATGACATTATATTCAAATCAAACCATAAACATTTTATTTCAAATTAAGTATCCATCAGGGAACCAAAATGCAATACTTGCATAAAATATAGTAAATAAAGAGAACGAAAATACGAAGTTATGAAGTCCTATCATATAAACACGAGTCTTTTTTCTTCTTAGATGCACACGATTTTATCCATCGATTTTTTTCTCAGTGACATATAATCGAATGCTCGCATCTTCCTGTCTTCAATACATTTTAAGATATGATTGCGCATATTGGCAATGTTATATTTCACTGAGGGAGACATATCCTGGGCCAACTGGAAGGCATTGGCTATTGCAAAGACCCCACAATCATTCCCATTCCGCTGAGGCATATGTGTATATGTATGTATATGTGCGTGTGTGTGTCTATGTATGTGTGTGTGCGCGTGTGTGGCATGCTCACGTGTATAAAACATAACAGTGATATAAATATGTTCAACAATAATTTACCTGAATATTGTTCATTAAATGACAGAATAACTAAAAATGAGTAAGGGGCGAATATTTTATGGGGGTGATTCTATTTTGTGGGTCGGGGCGATTCTATTTCAAGGGGGGAGGTTTTATTTCGAAATAGATTCGCCGGGGGGCGAAAATGTTACGGGGGCGATTCTATTTCGTGACACCGGACCCAAAAGACCAGGGGGGGGGGGATAAAATGTCAAAGGCCACCAACATCAAATAATAATAAAAATTTAATTTGCCTCTAAATTGGGAACTCAAACGTATATATATATATATATATATATATATATATATATATATATATATATTATTTAGGGTGGTGCTAGGGGCTGGGGTTTGGGGTTTGGGTGTTACATTTGTAATGCGAAAAACCAAAGGGCTATTGTTCGGACTCGTATGGGTTCAACCCCTTTTTCCTCCCGCAGACACAGCCCTGAATGTTCAAAATACGATAGCATTGCTTGGTCAATAACATCATTATTTCGATCTATGACTGCACGTGCTATTGTAGCAATGTGTAAACCACGTAAAATACAAGTTAGGTAGGGTATATAAATTCATTGAAAATGTATTAGTCGACATTCTTGTTATTGTTATTTGAGGAAAAATATGGGTAAATCGAAAAACACTTCAGTTGATGTAAAATCGTGTATTAAGAACGTTTTCGATTATTTTGAAGATGAATATCAGCGCGGTAGACCTAGGTATGCTTCTTATCGAATTGTCGATCGAGTTGCCGCTGCACTTAAAGTTTCGGTTTCAACAGTAAAAAGAACTGTGAAAAATCTAAGCTCTACGAATCCAAGCACAGAAATCACTGTTTAAAAACGCGACCGAAAACTCATCGATTTATTTGATAAAGATGTTATTAGACGACGAGTATACAGATTTTATAGTGAGGGCGAATTACCTACATTACATAAGATTAACGTGGCTTTAAGGGAGGAATGTGCAATCAACATATCCATATCAACTTTACGAAGAACACTCCATGACCTCGATTTTAAATACCAACATATGTCTACAACCGGAAAAGTGATTTTTGAGGACGCCAATATATCAGACAGGAGACTGTCTTATCTCCATGAAATATCCAGTTTACGAGAACAGGGGTATTTAATAGTGTATCAAGATGAGACCTGGGTGAATGTCAACCACACAACATCCCACCACTGGACAGATATCCACCCGGGCACAAGTACCGCCAATCACCTGCCGAAATCAGACGCTGCTGATCGAGTTCCTAAACTCTGTTCGGTGACTGGGAAGGGAAAAAGATTTATTATTTGTCATGCTGGCTGTGATAAATATGGATTGATAGATGGCTGTGAATTGATCTTTGAGGCTAAAAAAACAGACGGAGACTATCATGGTGAGATGAATCATAACAATTTCATCAAATGGTTTGAAGAACAACTTATGCCTTCTCTACCAGAACCTTCTGTTATCGTCATGGATAACGCAAGCTACCACAACAAATTAACTGAGATTACACGATGTCCTGCACTAAACACTAAAAAGGAAGAAATTCAGTAGTGGCTACGAAACAAAAATATACCTTTAGAGAGTAACATGACAAAGCCAGTTCTTTATGAACTTGTGAAAAGTAACAAATGTGTAAAGCAATTTGTTACTGATGATATTGCTGAACGCCATGGGCACTTGTGTCTAAGACTGCCGCCAAGACATTCTGAACTCAATCCGATAGAACTGATTTGGAGTCAAGTCAAAGGGCACATAGCTCGTCATAATGATGGTAAAATGACCACGGTGCGGAGAGAACTTGCACATGCATTGAACTCTGTCACACCTATACATTTCTCTGACGCAGTTAAACATGTAATAAAGATCGAAGAAGATTTTAGAAAACAAAATAGTTTTATAAGAAATAAAATACCCCCTGTGATAGTCCCCCTTAACGAAGATAGTGATGAACAAATGAGTTCGTCGACTGATTAAGTTATTTCTCCATACCCATCAGGAGTATTACTTTAATGTATGCATGAACTCTTTAACACCAAAAACAATTTATTTCCATATCATTCACTATCAAACAACCTAACAACCTATAAACTAATCGACTAGAAATGCATATAGACTACACATACATACGAGAGAAATGTTTATTTAACGACACACTCAACGCATTTGATATACGTTTATGTTGCGTCAGACAAAACGGTTAAGGAGCATTATGACAGTGAGAAAGAAACTCGCTACCGCCACATGGGCCACTGTTTTTTGTTTTTGTTTGGGGGCTGGGGGGGGGGGGGGGGGGGGGACGATAACAACATTATTAAAAAACAGATTTGTACTCCTGGTTATGATGTATATGATGAATTTGGTGCTAAAATAACAGCATTTTTGACAATTTGAAATTAATTTATTAGTTAAAGGTTGCGTTGTCGTCTGCTAACATTATATCCAGGGGGCAAAATGGTAAAATGGACCGGAGTGCTATAAAGGCTTGCCACCTAAAATCATATCTATATATACCTAGGATTACAACCTAGGTGGACAACCTTGCCAACAAGCTACTGGAAATGTGTTATTCGCTGTTAAATATGATGCCCTCTGAAATTCGCGCAGTGTTTCCCATTTTCAAAGTAGTCAGTCTCTGATTTGTTCTCTTTTTGATTCCAAATGGATTTTTTCCAAAGGAATCCAATGGTGCTAACAGAGTTTTGATAAATTATGTCCAACATAACCCCTCGGACTCCCGATTTTTTGCTGGGAGGTCAACATGAAAACTTATACATGTATATGTAAATGTTGGTCGATTTGGATATTTGTTGCATCGATTTATATCCATTCAAGGATGGTAAATTCAATCAAATAATTTTGAAAACCCAAGATGGCAGATATTATGTTCAACATTCAAAATGGCCTCAAAAATGGTTAACTTTTATTTCTCCGTTCATGACAGGGGAAATGATCGCTTTAAAACTGGGCTACGTTCCGCCCTAAAAATTAATAATGTGCTGAATTATCGTTGGACAAACATTTCTTTCTTGTTTTCGGGGAATGTTAGGGCTTGGCTTAGGGACGGTCCATAAATGTCAATGGTTTTCATAATCCTAACAATGTTAGGATTGGGTTTGACCCCCTCCCCCCCCCCCCCCCTCCCCTAATCCTAACATAAAAACATTGATATAATGTGTACTACAAGATGACTTTTATTAACAGATTATACGTGTTGGCTTTACATATTTACTATATTGACCTTCGATGGACCGATGTTTTACCTGAAAAGCAATCCGAACATGGCTTTTGCCCCCTCCCCCACTTCCGAACATTGTTCGGATTGTGAAGCACATCGATATTTATGGACCGTCCCTTACTGGCATGCAGATACATGCACACACAGGCAGGTATTCGTAAGGATAATGGATCATGAGGACATTAATCTGTTAACAAAAAGATAAACTTACATAAGAATTATAGTGAAACTATGCTCTATGTATTCGATACATATGTAAATAATATAATATTATTGTTTTAAATGACGGTTTTTAAATGATGGATTTCCTACAAACAAATAAAGATACAAAAACAAATTGCATGTAGAGTCCAGTAAAAGGATACCAGGAGTACGTAAAGGCACGTGTAACGAAGGATACCAGGAGTACGTAAAGGCACGTGTAACGAAGGATACCAGGAGTACGTAAAGGCACGTGTAACGAAGGATACCAGGAGTACGTAAAGGCACGTGTAACGAAGGAAGGAAATGGTTTGTTTAACGACGCGCATTTTATTTCAGACTTATTAACCCATTGTCTTCAAAGTGTCCCAGGAATTAATATATTTGACAGTTAAACAAAGGATACATTTACAGATGGGTTTTTGATGATAACTTATTTATTATTCATAGCAGAAGACTGGTTCAAGCATATTTGTAAACGTAAATCAATTTTCTATGAGAAGTAGCTCATTATTATACATATTTAGAGGTATATTAAACAAAATCACTGGTTATAAAAACATACCAAATTTCTATGAAAATGTGTAAATGAATAAACCCATTAAAAAAAAAAATTCCGACCACGTGCACATCTTGAAAGTGGTATGTCATCTTGAATTCGTGATAATATTTCAACTACAGTGCTGTCCGGTGTATCGGCGCACCTAAGCATTCAAGGACCATTTTCTATGTGAACACTGTGAAATACTTAATAAAATGTGTCTCTCACCAGTGAAGCAGTACATAATCTGAAATACACTACAAATTGTTTTATGTCTGTATTAAATTAACATTTTAAAAATGGTGCATAAATATAGGCACCCCCTTGTATCCAAAATGATTTGCATGTCCGGTGATTCGGCGCAGTAGATGTGGATAGTTGACCCCGCTATTTATAGACCGCCTATGACCTCATTTTTAGCCCATAAACGCTACACTATTGTCCCAAAATTATTTTAGTACTTTTTTATTTTGTCTTGTTAAAAATATTACTATGAAAATGAACGATCACACATAACTCATCTCATGATCAGTTTCGGACACGTTTTCTTGAGTGGCACAGTACTGCAGATGCATACATGTTCATTGTCATGCATGGCTAAGATGCCTATATGGATTTTATTTTTCTCAGGTATTGTACACACACGTGGATCTTATTTCGCTTTTATTTTTTACAACAATGTGACAATTGTGAACTGGAATGACTGTCAATTAAGGTGTAAAATTTTCGTTTTGTTTGCATTTGTCTGTGTTTTCCTTTTCAGTTTAAATAAAAATAACCGAATAAAAATAATTACATTTATACTGTTTGCTATAATTAAAAAAAAATGCGGGAAAGGTGTTTTCAGACTGGTTTTAACATTCTTAATATCAATAAGGCTGACCTACTTCGTGTTTATATACACAAACACAGGTAAATGATTTATTTTGAAATTATGATATAAATATTGATAATTCTAAAAAAAAAAAAATTGCACCCTTAACAATAAATATATTGATACTTAATTAACCATTAAAAAAGAAATTGAACTTTAATTCTTTAAAAACACCGACAACATGACAACTTCCTAAGCATACTTCAACAAAATATCAAGTTTGCCGAATTTATATTTCTGCCAAAGATTCACCAGAGAATGGACGGTGAAAATAATTTAAACGTCAAAGGACTACCAAGATTGAAGATAGTTCTGTTAATGTGGCCAATGTGTTTACAGAGTCTTGTCTTTAATGGGGCCAATTTTCCTTCGATAGGTACTTGTTTTTGCTTTACCTCAATCTAATTTTTTCTTAACTTTTGTAAGCATTTTAATATTAATTTTAAAATGCTCGTGCATGCATGCATGCATACATACATACATGCACGCACGCACGCACGCATGCACGCACACACACAGACAGACATACATACATACATACATACATACATACATAAAAAGGATCTATGGATTTATATTTAAGAACCGTTTCTCGCTTCACTCAATATTCGATCGATAAAGGGGACTTAACTCTGTCCGTTTTAAAGGGATTGACCCGAGTTATCTGCCATTGTTTGTAACAGGCCACAGGTCACAATTATTTACGCTATAAGTTTCTACATAGCGTTAGTAGCTACAGCACTCTTTGTTAATATCAGTAGGCCCATGGATTTTTTAATGCACGTTTGCCTGTCTCAGGACAACATACCCTAAAAAACCCACAACCTCTGTTGTCCAGCTCTTTCTCCCAGGATACTGGTTTAAACAAACACACCCAGTAAACCTGGCAAGAGTACACCTATTTTACACCAAAAAAAACCACCCTTATTTTTGCATGGGCTGGAATTACCAGAAAAGAAGTCTCCAGTCTTAACAAGTTAGACATGTTTGCAAGCTATATGCTCTTCCCTGTCAACTTCAGTCTAATAGTCACCTCTTAATCAGTCAAAACCAGCGTCGGTGGCGTCGTGGTAGGTCATCGGTCTACAGGCTATTAGGTACTGGGTTCGGATCCCAGTCGAGGCATGTGATTTTTAATCCAGATACCGACTCCACACCCTGAGTGAGTGCTCCGCAAGGCTCAATGGGTAGGTGTAAACCACTTGCACCGACCAGTGATCCATAACTGGTTCAACAAAGGCCATGGTTTGTGCTATCCTGCCTGTGGGAAGCGCAAATAAAACATCCCTTGCTGCTAATCGGAGAGTAGCCCATGTAGTGGCGACAGCGGGTTTCCTCTCAAAATCTGTGTTGTCCTTAACCATATGTCTGACGCCATATAACCGTAAATAAAATGTGTTGAGTGCGTCGTTAAATAAAACATTTCTTTCTTTCTTTAATACGTCAAACAGCAGACTACTTGCGCGGATATATATTTCTAAAATGGGAAGATAAGTGTGCTCTGAGGCCATAATCTGTTTAGCGACTTAAACTTCATATTACATACATTGTACATAGCATATCGCTGTGTGTAAATTTAATGTCTGGTGGTCTTCATGTTTGCTGTAGCTCAAACTGCAGTTACACTGATACATATATATACTTGTATAATAATAATAATATATCTTGTTTAAAGATACCACTAGAACACCTTGATTTATTAATCATTGATTTTGGATATTAAACCTTTAGTAGTTGTGATACAATCTGGCATTCATGTAACGTTAAAGGGCGGGACGTAGCCCAGTGGGAAAACGCTCGCGGTCGGTCTAGGGTTGATCCCCGTCGGTGGGCCTATTGGGCTATTTCTCGCTCTAGCCAGTGTACCATGACTGGTATATCAAAGGCCGTGGTATGTGCTATCCTGTCTGTGAGATGATGCATATAAATGATCCCTTGCTACTAATGGAAAAAAAGTAACGGGTTTCATCTCTATGACATTGTCAAATGACCATATGTTTGACATGCAATAGCCGATGATTAATAAATCAATGTGCTCTAGTGGTGTCGTTAAACAAAACAAACTGTAATAAAGTTACAATAGAGTGAAACAAGAATCTGTTACAAGCGCTCGTCGCCATTGCCGTGGCATTAGAAACACCAGGATGACCAGAAACATTCCCTATGTACGAAAATGGATATTCTAAACAATAAAATTTAAGAAATGACCTTATTCAATTATCAAAAACGGTCATAATTGTGCAAAATAATTCGTAGTTTTAAAAACTAGGATGCTAGGGCCCGGTAACACAAAGCACTCGTAACACTTATGTCAGACGTACACCATGCATAATGTGAGGCGTACGTCTGACGTAAGTGTTACGAGTGCTTTGTGTTACCGGGCCCAGAAACCAATCTTGCGAGTGATGATAATCGCTTACCCCCTTGAACACACGACTAACCTATCCCATCATTACCCATTGTTCTGCAGCTGTTAACTCAATATTAGCTTAGTCACGTTATGCTTAAATGTGAAAGTTAATTATAAGTACATGCATGAGTATCTAGGTGAATCTGGATTCGTCATACTTGAGGTTGTTCAATCGTACGCCTTAAATGTGGCCCACTTGGTATTAAAGTCTTAATGAAAATTATACCCCGCCATGTTGTTGCTTGTTACATGATTATGATTCATGGAAATCCTTGAAATAAAATCTCAAAAACGTTACTAGCAGTATGAGTTAATTTGTTTTGTTTAACGACACCACTAAAGCACATTGATTTATCAATCATCGGCTATTGGAATGAATGAATGTTTAACGATACCCCAGCACGAAAAATACATCGGCTATTGGATGTCAAACTATGGTAATGCAAATAAATAAAGTGATGATCAACATCAATATAAAAATTCAAGACTTAAACAAAAACAGTGTAAAGAACTGTGCAAAAACACAAATATCACAGAATTTTACGGATACTGAATTTTACTCAAAACTTCAATTTTGTGCTGTATTGGCCATTCTCAAAGAGAATATTACACCCCTGCACCACGGTGAGGTTACAGCACACGCAGGGATCGGCTATTGGATGTCAAACATTTGGTAATTCTGACATGTAGTCTTAGAGACGAAGAGCTGGAGCTGAATTGTTTTAACGTGCGCATATACCACGAAGGTTTCGCACACGCCTGTCACGGGCTTAACCTCTGACTTAGAGAGGAAACCCGCTACATTTTTCCATTAGTACTAAGGGATCTTTTGTATACCTTAATTTATTAATTTATTATTAGTATACTAAATCACTATCCAACATAATCCTGTATATATCCTGTATATATTTATTATTTTGTTGTACAATGTACTATGCTGATAAGTTGTAAAAACTTAAAGCAATAAAGAGCTTGAACTACGTGGCTATTCTGGTATGAGGCACTCGTTTCGTGTAGCGCCACCTTTATGACGTTTGAAGCAGACGATATGAGACTGGTGTCATCACTGATTACATTAATTATTATACCTGGACGTTATGGTCACACCTGTCAGGTGTAATGATAGCATGAGTAGTAGAGGTCTGTATCAAACAGTCCGTGTACATTGTGAGTGAATATTAAATTGTCAATATTAAAGGCACACACCGTAGTTTTAACCCGTAAAAAATGGACACTAAGTTTAGTTAATTTACAAACCTGTATCTCATTTGGATAAAGTTACAATCGAGTGAAAGACGAGTTTGTGACGTTAAAATGGGAAATAGCCTTATAAATAGACTAGAACTCGAATCAATATACTTCTCAGACATTTTTTAAATGTTCAAAATGCATTGTTTGGTATTAGAAATACCAATATGACCGGAAACACTTCGGTTCTACGGAAATGAATAATCTAAAACAAATAAAATGCAAGTAATGTTTGATCTCAGTGATCATAAACGGCTCTAATAGTGAAACATATGTTGTAGTGTTGAAAAACTAGGGTATGTCTCTTTAACAGAGAGTAGGGTTTTCCTTGTGTTGTTTTACCGGAATGTTAAATGAATAACAAAAGTCACAAGTTGCCTTGTAGGTTCTTATAATAATAATAATGGACATAATTAAAATAAGAATGAAGAAAATGTTTTATTTAACGACGCACTCAACATATTTTATTTACGATTATATGGCGTCGGACATATGGTTAAGGACCACACAGGTATTGAGAGAGCAAACCCGCAGTCGCCACTTCATGGGCTACTCTTTTCGATTAGCAGCAAGGGATCTTTTATATGCACCATCCCACAGAAAGGATAACACATACCACGGTCTTTGATATACCAGTCGTGGTGCACTGGCTGGAGCAAGAAATAGCCCAACGAGGATCGATCCCAGACCCACCGCTCACCAAGCGAACGCTTTACTACTGGGATACGCCCCGCCCTTAAAATAAGAAACGCATTAGATTTATTATCTGTTATGGCTTCACTTTCTTGTCTCTTTTTATGCCCAGCAATATTGTTGCCGGGCAACCAGAACTGGATATTTCGAAAGTTAAAGTTTGCTTTGTTAACAACACCACTAGAGCACATTAATTTATCAATCGTGGGCTATTGGGTGTAAAACATATGGTCATGTTGACACAGACATAGAGGAAAGTCGCTTCATTTTTTTCCATTTGTAGCAAGGGATCGTTTATATGAGTCATCCCACAGATAAGCTAGCACATACCATGGCCTTTGATATACCAGCTGTGGTGCATGCGCACTGGCTGGAACAAGATTTAGTCTAATGGGCCCATCGACGAGGATCGATCACAAACCGACCGCGCATCAAGTGAGGGTTACGTCCTGTCATAGTTTTCATTTTCATCAAATTCCAAAAAACCCAACGACTATGCATTATTTGTAATTTAAAAAAGATTGGTAATAGTAGTAGAAGTAGTAGTAGCAGCAGTAGTAGTAGTAGTAGTAAAAGTAGTAGTAGTAGCAGTAGTAGTAGAAGTAGCAGCAGTAGTAGTAGTAGTAGTAAAAGTAGTAGTAGTAGCAGTAGTAGTAGCAGTAGTAGTAGAAGTAGTAGTAGTAGTAAAAGTAATAGCAGTAGCAGAAGTAGTAGAAGTAGTAGTGGTAGTAGTAGTAGTAGAAGTAGTAGTAGTAGTAGTAGTAGTAGTAGAAGTAGTAATAGCAGTAGTAGTAGTAGTAGTAGCAGCAGTAGTAATAGTAGTAGTAAAAGTAGTAGTAGTAGCAGTAGTAGTAGTAGTAGTAGAAGTAGTAGTAGTAGTTGTAGAAGTAGTAGTAGTAGTAGTAGTAGTAGTAGTAGTTGTAGAAGTAGTATTAGTAGTACAAGTAGTAGTAGAAGTAGTAGTAGAAGTAGTAGTAGTAGTAGTAGTAGCAGTAGTAGTAGCAGTAGTAGTAAAAGTAGTAGTAGTAGTAGTAGTAGTAGTAGTAGTAGTAGTAGTAGTAGTAGTAGTAGTAGTAGTAAAAGTAGTAGTAGTAGTAGTAGTAGTAGTAGTAGTAGTAGTAAGTAGTAGTAGTAGTAGTAGTAGTAGTAGTAGTAGTAGTAGAAGAAGTAATAGTAGTAGTAGTAGTAGTAGAAGAAGTAATAGTAGAAGTAGTAGTAGTAGTGTTTTTACTGTTATTATTAAAAAAATAATAATAATAATGTATTATTATTATTATTATTATTATTATTTGTTGTTGTTGGTTCATGTGCCCCTTACCTTTCTAAAATCCTGGATCTGCCCATGCATCGTCTACACGGACGCTTTATTATTTCTTTTTTAGGAAAAAAAAACTCCGATCGGCCATTGTGATTGATATCGAATAGCAGCAACAGGAGTAGTTCTAATTAACCCACTCGCCGCTAACCCATCTGTCAGTGGTTCCTTCATGCCAATACCGAACGTGATGGCCGGTTTAAACTAGCGACTCCACCAGCCAGCACTTTCTCCACACCTCGTAGAACCGAGGACCTTGTCAGTGCTGTTTCCGTGTGTGTTTGGGGTTTTTTTTTTTTGTGATCTAGTGCTGCAATTTCGGTAGGCAGTAGTTTGTCATAAAAAGAAAGAAGAACAGAGGCGGGGAGATGTAGTGGTGATGTTAAATCACTTACGAAGAGAAAAAACAGATTGGGAACAGTGGTGGAGAAGATTCGTGATCGTCCACAGTTTCGGGATGAATTTAGATTTTACGCTGCTGATGAGTGTCTTGTAGTTTTGAATTTGTTTCTACTTTTAAAAGGTAGGCAATAGTGTTTGATCTTTTTTCTTTTCTTTTCTTTTTGTTTTCTTTGTTTCGAATGTCAGAAACTTCGCCGATGACAGGCGTGAATGTGCATGTTATTTTATTTTATATTTATCCTTGTCCTAGTGCATGATCATTTTATACCAGCTAGTTGTGAATGAACATTTAAAACACCATTATATATATATATATATATATATATATATATATATATATATATATATATATATATATATATATATATAAACATCTTCTGGTTTCATTTAGTAAGCGAGAATTTACTTTGATCCAACGCAATAGATCAAGGGAATCTGCCTCTCCTAAAAATATTAAAGTGTCCCTTCTCTTCAAGTTTTTTTTTTACAATTTTCATTGAAGAGCACTTTTCAGGGAGTTGGTTCTCCTGCAGTTTTGTCCTTGGCCCCCTCTCTAAAATACTTTCTATATCCGACATTGATGATGACATGGGTGTGATTTGCATTTTACTCTGTGTATCACAATATTGGAGTTACAAGTTTCTCATTGTAATAGATCAACGAGAACAGTGTTTAATATGCTGAGTTTAATAAATGAGATTTTTTATATTTTCAATTTACCTAAATGCAACAGTTAAGTGATAATTTACTTATATTGAAAAACAGAAGATGGATGCGCGAGAATTTACATTTTGTTTGGTTCTTTGGTTGTTTTGTTTAACGACACCACTAGAGCACATTGATTTATTAAGCATCGGCTATTGGATGTCAAACATTTGGTAATTTTAACCTGTAGTCTTAGAGATGAAATCCGCTACATTTTGTTTTCATTAGTAGCAAGGGATCTTTTATATGGACCATCCCACAGGCAGGATAACACATACCACGGTCTTTGATATACAAGTCGTGGTGCACTGGCTGGAGCGATAATTTCAATTTTAATCTATGGCTGCGAATCTTGTAGTCCTCAATATTCTGATTTCAGCAGGTAAGTGACAATTCACTTGTCACCGGTTGAGATGGATGGATGGGCTTGAATTTAGCTTTTATTTTTAATGGGTGATGATCTTTTATTGTTCCATTTAATTTGGGGTTTTTTAATTTCTGATTTTAACAAGTGTCAACTTTAAACGGAGTAAGTGGATGCATGTGAGTGGATCTAACTCAAACTGATAAGTTTTGGTTGTAAGATCGGACCCTCTCGGTGGACTTATTGTTTATTGGTATACCAAAGACCATGGTATGTGGTGCCCTGTCTTTGAAAAACTGCATATAAAAGATCCCTTGCTGTTCGTAGTAGGAATAACTACAGCGGGTTGTGGTAAAAGATCGCTAGTTTATGTTATAATTATCAATGTTTAACATCCAGTAGCCGATTATTAAAGTGTGCTCCAGTAGTATTGTTAAACAAACCAAATTTGTTAACTTTTGGATTGATAGGCTCGAATTTATATTTACTCTGTGGTTGAGAATGTTGTTGCCTTAAATTTTCTTATTTTACTAGGTACAGGTGTTTGGGTGAGTAGATTAGAATTTAGAAAGAAAGAAAGAAAGAAATGTTTTATTTAACGACGCACTCAACACATTTTTATTTACAGTTATATGGCGTCAGACATATGGTTAAGGACTAAAGAGGACTAATGTTTTTTATTAGCAGCAAGGAATCCTTTATATGCACCATCCCACAGACAGGGTAGTACATACCACGGCCTTTGATATATCAGTCGTGGCGTACTGGTTGGAACGAGAAATAGCGCAATGGGGCCACTGACGGGGATCGATCTCACACCGACCACGCATCAAGCGAGCGCTGTACCACTGGGCTACGTCCCGCCCCTAGGTTAGAATTTAGAGTTTACGCTGTGAATGAACATCATACCGTTAATCATTGAATAGAGGGCCGGGACGTAGCTCAGCGGTACAGCTTTCGCTTGATTCGCGATCGATCTAGGATCGATCCCCGTCGATGTGCCCATTTGGCTAGTTCTCGTTCCAACCAGTGCTACACAACTGTGTAACAAAGGTCACGATATGTACTATACTGACGGTGCATATAAAAGATTCCATGCTGCTAATCGAAAAGTGTAACCCATGAAGTGGCGACAGCGGGTTTCCCTTCTCGATATTTGTGTGTTCCTTAACCATATGTCCGACGCCAAATAACTGTAAATAAAATGTGTTGAGTGCGTTGTTAAATAAATAATTTCCTTCATTTCTTTCCTTTGATAGCCAGCCACTATTCAAGGTAGGCCTCAATTTAAAGCAAGCTTCTATTAAAAGACCGGCTGCTATGTTTTTCAGTCAACATTTTCTAACGTAGTCTTGCTTTAAAGGGAAATTCCTGAGTTTGCTGCATTGTAAGATGTTTCCTACTAATAAAATATTTCTACGATTCAACTTACACATTAAATATATTTTCTTGTTTAGAGTATCAGTGTCTGTATATTCAATGTGCTTCTGGTCATCTTAATATTTGTATGAAGTCCAAATTGGATTTTGTCTTCAAATAATTTCGTACGTACGAAAAAACTATATTATTGGTAATAAGATGAAATTTAACCTAGTACAAATATTAGAACGATCAGAAACACGTTTAATATACAGCCACTAATATTTTATGCAGAAAAATATGTTTGATATGTAATTACAATCGTTAAAAAGTCTCTGTTAGTCGATAACATCTTAAAAAGTGCAACAAACTCCCTTTAAGATGATCGTCTAATGTAGATTTTTAAACATTTTTGTACATCCCTTTCCTCATTGAGAAATGACAAAAAAGCTGAGGTGTGTGCCCAGGGGCGTGTGTTTGAACCATAATTGGATATAAGCACGAAACAAAGTATAAATGAATGAAGGAATCAAGGATTTAGTAACTTTACGGTAGTTTTAAAGGGACAACAGATCCTAGTTTTTAAACACTAAGGCATAGTTTCCACTATTAGAGCCGTTTATGATCACTGAAATCAAACATCACTTATATTTTATTCTTTAGATTATCCATTTCCGTAGAACCGAAGTGTTTGTGGTCATCCTGGTGTTTCTAATAACAAAACAAATGCATATTTCATATTTTTAAAAACGCACGTGCGTCTGAGAAGTAGCGGCTTATTGATTCGAGTTCTAGTCCACTTTAAAGGATGTTTCCCGTTTTAACGTCACAGACTCTTCTTTCTCTCTATCGTAATTTATCCAAATGAGTTGCAGGGAACGGTTTCACGAAACGATCTTAGCGCTAAGATCACATTAATGGTATAAGGTAGCTATGCATTTAAGGAGAACTTAGCGCTAAGATCGCTTCATAAAACGGGGTCCAGGTTTGTAAATTAACTAAACTTAGTGTTCATTTTTTACGGGTTAAAACTAGGGTGTGCGCCTTTAACGGTCACTACGCCGACTTCTCTTTAACCAACAACCGCCAACAATTAACCCCATATCCTGGACAGAGATCCCAGACAGCTCATGTATGTGCCCATAATTGGAAGGGACATTCCCAGCGGCAATATGAATAATTATCCTACATCACGCTCTCATTATGTAATTAACGTTAATCTCATTAGCCGGTAATTAGTCCTAACCTCTAATTAACCTAAAACGTCATTAGTCGACATTAGGAAAAACAAAATAACTTATTGATACACTCATGCAGAATAGTGTTTAAGAGTCGAGTGCTCTAAAGATACTCGGTACCACCGTCGGGGCAGGACACGCTCAACTTTCGCAAACACCTGATACCATCACTTTTGACAGTGAATCATGAGTGCATGTGTTTCATTTCATTTCAATTTATTTCCGTGCTTATATCCAATTAAGATACAAGCACGCTGGCCTGGGCACACACTTCAGCTATCTGGACTGTCTGTCCAGCACAGTGGGTTAGTTGTCAGTAGTTAGTGAGAGAGAGAGAGAGAGAGAGAGAGAGAGAGAGAGAGAGAGAGAGAGAGAGAGAGAGAGAGAGAGAGAAGAGGGTGTAGTGGTCTTACACCTACCCATCGAGTCGTTAAAACTCGCTCTGGCTGGGAGCCGGTACCAGGTTGTGAACCCTGTACCTACGACATCGCCGAAACCACCGAGGCCACTCCCAGACACCCAACACTAGTGCATGTCATCACAGCTATATTTATTCCAAAGAGCTCGGTCATGCGTTTGGAGGGGGGGGGGGGGGGAGAGAAAGAGAGAGTCTGGAAGTGGCAGTCTTCTTTAAGCAAACACCAGATATCGTCTCTGTTTTGACGGTGATTCATGAGTGCATGATGTCACAGCTATATATACTGGTATTACAATTTAAGTAAGATTTAAGCACGCTGTTCTAGGCACACACCTCAGTTATCTGGGCTGTCTGTCCAGGACAGTGGGTTAGTTGTTAGTTGGTTAGTGGTTAGTGAGACAGAAGAGTGTGTAGTGGCCTTACACCTATCCACTGAGCCCTTAAGAACTCGCTCTGGGTTGGAGCCGGTACCGGGCTGCGAACCCTGTGCCTACCAGCCTGTAGTCCGATGGTTTAAACACGACATCACCGAGGCCGGTCTTTATTCCAATGAGCTCTGTCCTGTGCTAGTTTTGATTTATTAGTCTGGTTGTGGCAATCTTTGTTGAGCGGTACAGAAACGATGTATTGTTCAGTAAAGTATCTCCTTGGGTGGCTGTCCTCCTTTAGACGAGGCACTAAAATGAGATTCACTTTTAACTTTTATTGTTAATGCAACATATCAGAATTTGAAAATCCTAGTCTGGCATAGTGAATATTTTGGAAAATAAGGGGAAAGGAATTAGTTTAACGACATCTCAAAACATTTTCAACTCCAGCTATTTTGTATTCAGCAAATGGTTATTTCAACACTCGCTCACATTGTATAGCACATGTTATGTTTATTTTACCTTATGTACCCACTTCCCCCTTTCCTTTCTCTCCTTTGAATTCCACCTCATTTCTTCCCGATCTGGCAACTCCTCCCATCTTTCAACTTCTTTCACCGTGTAACCAGCCTCGATGGCGTCGTGATTAGGCCATCGGACTACAGGCTGGTAGGTACTGGCTTCGGATCCCAGTCGAGGTATGGGATTTTTAATCCAGATACCGACTCCAAACCCTGAGTGAATGCTCCGCATGTATCATGGATATATCTGAACGAAGAAAATAATGCATGACACGTGATAAACGAAACCTTCTGCCGCGTCCCATGCTACTACTTCTTTTCAAAAGCATCAAGGAATCTTTTAAATTTTATATGAGCTTTATATATGTTTTAAGTAAGCTTTTCCGTAGATAGAACAGTACATACCACGACCTTTGCTAGAACGAGAAATAGAGCAATGGGTCCACTGACAGGGATCGATCTCACACCGACCACGCATCAAGCGAGAGCTGTACCACTGGGCTACGTCCCGCCCCTAGGTTAGAATTTAAATCTCTGTTACTCGATAACATCTTAAAATTTGCAGCAAACTCAGGAATGTCCCTTTAAGGTAGGCTTCTATTTAAGGCTGCCTTCTATGTTTTTCAGTCAACATTTGCTAACATAGTCTTGCTTTAAGATCATCTTCTAATGTTTATTTCCAAACATTTTTGTACATCTCTTTCCTCAATGAGAAATGAAAAAAAAAAAACCTCAGGTGTGTGCCCAGGGCCGTTTGCTCGAACTATAACTGGATATAAGCACGAAAAAAGTATAAATGAATGAAGGAATCAAGGATTTAGTCATTTTACCATAGTTTTAAAGGGACAGACCCTAATGTTTAAACGTTACAGCATAGTTTTCACTGTTAGAGCCGCTTGTGATCACTGAAATCAAACATTACTTATATTTTATTCTTTAGATTATCCATTTCCGTAGAACCGAAGTGTTTGTGGTCATCCTGGTGTTTCTAATAACAAAACAAATGCATATTTCATATTTTTAAAAACGCACGTGCGTCTGAGAAGTAGCGGTTTATTGATTCGAGTTCTAGTCCACTTTAAAGGATGTTTCCCGTTTTAACGCCACAGACTCTTCTTTCTCTCTATCGTAATTTATCCAAATGAGTTGCAGGGGAACCGTTTCACGAAGCGATCTTAGCGCTAAGATCACCTTAAGGGTATAAGGTAGCTATGCATTTAAGGTGAACTTAGCGCTAAGATCGCTTCGTAAAACGGGGTCCAGGTTTGTAAATTAACTGAACTTAGTGTTCATTTTTTACGGGTTAAAACTAGGGTGTGCGCCTTTAACGGTCACTACGCCGACTTCTCTTTGACCAACAACCACCAACAATTAACCCTATATCCTAGACAGAGAGCCCAGACAGCTCATATATGTGCCCATAATTAGAAGGGACATTCCCAGCGGCAATATGAATAATTATCCTACATCACGCTCTCATTATGTAATTAACGTTAATCTCATTAGCCGGTAATTAGTCCTAACCTCTAATTAACCTAAAACGTCATTAGTCGACATTAGGAAAAACAAAATAACTTATTGATACACTCATGCAGAATAGTGTTTAAGAGTCGAGTGCTCTAAAGATACTCGGTACCACCGTCGGGGCAGGACACGCTCAACTTTCGCCAACACCTGATACCATCACTTTTGACAGTGAATCATGAGTGAATGTTTTTCATTTCATTTCAATTAATTGTTGTGCTTATATCCAATTAAGATTCAAGCACGCTGCCCTGGGCACACACCTCAGCTATATGGGCTGTCTGTCCAGCACAGTGGGTTAGTTGTCAGTAGTTAGAGAGAGAGAGAGAGAGAGAGAGAGAGAGAGAGAGAGAGAGAGAGAGAGAGAGAGAGAGAGAGAGAGAAGAGGGTGTAGTGGTCTTACACCTACCTATCGAGTCGTTAAAACGTTGTGAACCCTGTACCTACGACATCACCGAAACCACCGAGGCCACTCCCAGACACCCAAAACTAGTGCATGTCATCACAGCTATATTTAGTCCAAAGAGCTCGATCATGAGTTTGGGGGGGGGGGGGGGGAGAGAGAGAGAGAGAGAGAGAGAGAGAGAGAGAGAGAGAGAGAGAGTCTGGGAGTGGCAGTCTTCTTTAAGCAAACACCAGATGTTGTCTCTGTTTTGACGGTGATTCATGAGTGCTAATGTCACAGCTATATTTATTACAATTTAAGTAAGATTTAAGCACGCTGTTCTGGGCACACACCTCAGTTATCTGGGCTGTCTGTTCAGGACAGTGGGTTAGTTGTTAGTTGGTTAGTGGTTAGTGAGAAAGAAGAGTGTGTAGTTGCCTTACACCTATCTACTGAGCCCTTAAGAACTCGCTCTGGGTTGGAGCCGGTACCGGGCTGCGAACCCTGTGCCTACCAGCCTGTAGTTCGATGGTTTTAAAAAGACATCACCGAGGCCGGTCTTTATTCCAATGAGCTCTGTCCTGTGCTAGTTTTGATTTATTAGTCTGGTTGTGGCAATCTTCGTTGAGCGATGCAGAAACGATGTATTGTACAGTAAAGTATCTCCTTGAGTGGCTGTCCTCCTTTAGATGAGGCACTAAAATGAGATTCACTTTTAACTTTTATTTTTAATGCAACATATCAGAATTTGAAAATCCTAGTCTGGCATAGTGAATATTTTGGAAAATAAGGGGAAAGGAATTAGTTTAACGACATCTCAAAACATTTTCAACTCCAGCTATTTTGTATTCAGCAAATGGTTATTTCAACACTCACTCACATTGTATAGCACATGTTATGTTTATTTTACCTTATGTACCCACTTCCCCCTTTCCTTTCTCTCCTTTGAATTCCACCTCATTTCTTCCCGATCTGGCAACTCCTCCCATCTTTCAACTTCTTTCACCGTGTAACCAGCCTCGATGGCGTCGTGATTAGGACATCGGACTACAGGCTGGTAGGTACTGGCTTCGGATCCCAGTCGAGGCATGGGATTTTTAATCCAGATACCGACTCCAAACCCTGAGTGAATGCTCCGCATGTATCATGGATATATCTGAACGAAGAAAATAATGCATGACACGTGATAAACGAAACCTTCTGCCGCGTCCCATGCTACTACTTCTTTTCAAAAGCATCAAGGAATCTTTTAAATTTTATATGAGCTTTATATATGTTTTAAGTAAGCTTTTCCGTAGATAGAACAGTACATACCACGACCTTTGCTAGAACGAGAAATAGAGCAATGGGTCCACTGACAGGGATCGATCTCACACCGACCACGCATCAAGCGAGAGCTGTACCACTGGGCTACGTCCCGCCCCTAGGTTAGAATTTAAATCTCTGTTACTCGATGACATCTTAAAATTTGCAGCAAACTCAGGAATGTCCCTTTAAGGTAGGCTTCTATTTAAGGCTGCCTTCTATGTTTTTCAGTCAACATTTGCTAACATAGTCTTGCTTTAAGATCATCTTCTAATGTTTATTTCCAAACATTTTTGTACATCTCTTTCCTCAATGAGAAATGAAAAAAAAAAAACTCAGGTGTGTGCCCAGGGCCGTTTGCTCGAACTATAACTGGATATAAGCACGAAAAAAGTATAAATGAATGAAGGAATCAAGGATTTAGTCATTTTACCATAGTTTTAAAGGGACAGACCCTAATGTTTAAACGTTACAGCATATTTTTCACTGTTAGAGCCGCTTGTGATCACTGAAATCAAACATTACTTATATTTTATTCTTTAGATTATCCATTTCCGTAGAACCGAAGTGTTTGTGGTCATCCTGGTGTTTCTAATAACAAAACAAATGCATATTTCATATTTTTAAAAACGCACGTGCGTCTGAGAAGTAGCGGTTTATTGATTCGAGTTCTAGTCCACTTTAAAGGATGTTTCCCGTTTTAACGTCACAGACTCTTCTTTCTCTCTATCGTAATTTATCCAAATGAGTTGCAGGGGAACCGTTTCACGAAGCGATCTTAGCGCTAAGATCACCTTAAGGGTATAAGGTAGCTATGCATTTAAGGTGAACTTAGCGCTAAGATCGCTTCGTAAAACGGGGTCCAGGTTTGTAAATTAACTGAACTTAGTGTTCATTTTTTACGGGTTAAAACTAGGGTGTGCGCCTTTAACGGTCACTACGCCGACTTCTCTTTGACCAACAACCACCAACAATTAACCCTATATCCTAGACAGAGAGCCCAGACAGCTCATATATGTGCCCATAATTAGAAGGGACATTCCCAGCGGCAATATGAATAATTATCCTACATCACGCTCTCATTATGTAATTAACGTTAATCTCATTAGCCGGTAATTAGTCCTAACCTCTAATTAACCTAAAACGTCATTAGTCGACATTAGGAAAAACAAAATAACTTATTGATACACTCATGCAGAATAGTGTTTAAGAGTCGAGTGCTCTAAAGATACTCGGTACCACCGTCGGGGCAGGACACGCTCAACTTTCGCCAACACCTGATACCATCACTTTTGACAGTGAATCATGAGTGAATGTTTTTCATTTCATTTCAATTAATTGTTGTGCTTATATCCAATTAAGATTCAAGCACGCTGCCCTGGGCACACACCTCAGCTATATGGGCTGTCTGTCCAGCACAGTGGGTTAGTTGTCAGTAGTTAGAGAGAGAGAGAGAGAGAGAGAGAGAGAGAGAGAGAGAGAGAGAGAGAGAGAGAGAGAGAGAGAGAGAGAGAGAGAGAGAGAAGAGGGTGTAGTGGTCTTACACCTACCTATCGAGTCGTTAAAACGTTGTGAACCCTGTACCTACGACATCACCGAAACCACCGAGGCCACTCCCAGACACCCAAAACTAGTGCATGTCATCACAGCTATATTTAGTCCAAAGAGCTCGATCATGAGTTTGGGGGGGGGGGGGGGGGGGGGGGGGGGGGGAGAGAGAGAGAGAGAGAGAGAGAGAGAGAGAGAGAGAGAGAGAGAGAGAGAGAGAGTCTGGGAGTGGCAGTCTTCTTTAAGCAAACACCAGATGTTGTCTCTGTTTTGACGGTGATTCATGAGTGCATAATGTCACAGCTATATTTATTACAATTTAAGTAAGATTTAAGCACGCTGTTCTGGGCACACACCTCAGTTATCTGGGCTGTCTGTTCAGGACAGTGGGTTAGTTGTTAGTTGGTTAGTGGTTAGTGAGAAAGAAGAGTGTGTAGTTGCCTTACACCTATCTACTGAGCCCTTAAGAACTCGCTCTGGGTTGGAGCCGGTACCGGGCTGCGAACCCTGTGCCTACCAGCCTGTAGTTCGATGGTTTAACCACGACGTCACCGAGGCCGGTCTTTATTCCAATGAGCTCTGTCCTGTGCTAGTTTTGATTTATTAGTCTGGTTGTGGCAATCTTCGTTGAGCGATGCAGAAACGATGTATTGTTCAGTAAAGGATCTCCTTGGGTGGCTGTCCTCCTTTAGACGAGGCACTAAAATGAGATTCACTTTTAACTTTTATTGTTAATGCAACATATCAGAATTTGAAAATCCTAGTCTGGCATAGTGAATATTTTGGAAAATAAGGGGAAAGGAATTAGTTTAACGACATCTCAAAACATTTTCAACTCCGGCTATTTTGTATTCAGCAAATGGTTATTTCAACACTCGCTCATATTGTATAGCACATGTAATGTTTATTTTACCTTATGTACCCACTTCCCCCTTTCCTTTCTCTCCTTTGAATTCCACCTCATTTCTTCCCGATCTGGCAACTCCTCCCATCTTTCAACTTCTTTCACCGTGTAACCAGCCTCGATGGCGTCGTGATTAGGACATCGGACTACAGGCTGGTAGGTACTGGCTTCGGATCCCAGTCGAGGCATGGGATTTTTAATCCAGATACCGACTCCAAACCCTGAGTGAGTGCTCCGCATATATCATGGATATGATCTGAACGAAGAAATAATGCATGACACGTGATAAAGAAAACCTTCTGCCGCGTCACATGCTACTACTTCTTTTCAAAAGCATCAAGGAATCTTTTAAATTTTATATGAGCTTTATATATGTTTTAAGTAAGCTTTTCCGTAGATAGAACAGTACATACCACGACCTTTGCTAGAACGAGAAATAGAGCAATGGGTCCACTGACAGGGATCGATCTCACACCGACCACGCATCAAGCGAGAGCTGTACCACTGGGCTACGTCCCGCCCCTAGGTTAGAATTTAAATCTCTGTTACTCGATAACATCTTAAAATTTGCAGCAAACTCAGGAATGTCCCTTTAAGGTAGGCTTCTATTTAAGGCTGCCTTCTATGTTTTTCAGTCAACATTTGCTAACATAGTCTTGCTTTAAGATCATCTTCTAATGTTTATTTCCAAACATTTTTGTACATCTCTTTCCTCAATGAGAAATGAAGAAAAAAAAACCTCAGGTGTGTGCCCAGGGCCGTTTGCTCGAACTATAACTGGATATAAGCACGAAAAAAAGTTATAAATGAATGAAGGAATCAAGGATTTAGTCATTTCACCAGTAGTTTTAAAGGGACAGACCCTAATGTTTAAACGTTACAGCATATTTTTCACTGTTAGAGCCGCTTGTGATCACTGAAATCAACATTACTTATATTTTATTCTTTAGATTATCCCATTTCCGTAGAACCGAAGTGTTTGTGGTCATCCTGGTGTTTCTAATAACAAAACAAATGCATATTTCATATTTTTAAAAACGCACGTGCGTCTGAGAAGTAGCGGTTTATTGATTCGAGTTCTAGTCCACTTTAAAGGATGTTTCCCGTTTTAACGTCACAGACTCTTCTTTCTCTCTATCGTAATTTATTCCAAATGAGTTGCAGGGGAACCGTTTCACGAAGCGATCTTAGCGCTAAGATCACTTTAAGGGTATAAGGTAGCTATGCATTTAAGGTGAACTTAGCCCTAAGATCGCTTCGTAAAAACGGGGTCCAGGTTTTGTAATTAACTGAACTTTGTGTTCATTTTTTACGGGTTAAAACTAGGGTGTGCGCCTTTAAAACGGTCACTACGCCGACTTCTCTTTTGACCAACAACCACCAACAATTAACCCTATATCCTAGACAGAGAGCCCAGACAGCTCATATATGTGGCTTATAATTAGAAGGGACATTCCCAGCGGCAATATGAATAATTATCCTACATCACGCTCTCATTATGTAATTAACGTTAAATCTCATTAGCCGGTAATTAGTCCTAACCTCTAATTAACCTAAAACGTCATTAGTCGACATTAGAAAAAACAAAATAACTTATTGATACACTCATGCAGAATAGTGTTTAAGAGTCGAGTGCTCTAAAGATACTCGGTACCCACCGTCGGGGCAGGACACGCTCAACTTTCGCCAACACCTGATACCATCACTTTTGACAGTGAATCATGAGTGCATGTTTTTCCATTTCATTTCAATTAATTGTTGTGTGCTTATATCCAATTAAGATTCAAGCACGCTGCCCTGGGCACACACCTCAGCTATATGGGCTGTCTGTCCAGCACAGTGGGTTAGTTGTCAGTAGTTAGAGAGAGAGAGAGAGAGAGAGAGAGAGAGAGAGAGAGAGAGAGAGAGAGAGAGAGAGAAGAGGGTGTAGTGGTCTTACACCTACCTATCGAGTCGTTAAAACGTTGTGAACCCTGTACCTACGACATCACCGAAACCACCGAGGCCACTCCCAGACACCCAAAACTAGTGCATGTCATCACAGCTATATTTAGTCCAAAGAGCTCGATCATGAGTTTGGGTGGGGGGGGGGTCGGTGGGTGGGGTGGGGGGTGGGGAGAGAGAGAGAGAGAGAGAGAGAGAGAGAGAGAGAGAGAGAGAGAGAGAGAGAGAGAGAGTCTGGGAGTGGCAGTCTTCTTTAAGCAAACACCAGATGTTGTCTCTGTTTTGACAGTGAATCATGAGTGCATGTTTTTCTTTTCATTTCAATTTATTTCCGTGCTTATATCCAATTAAGATACAAGCACGCTGGCCTGGGCACACACCTCAGCTATCTGGACTGTCTGTCCAGCACAGTGGGTTAGTTTGTCAGTAGTTAGTGAGAGAGAGAGAGAGAGAGAGAGAGAGAGAGAGAGAGAGAGAGAGAGAGAGAGAGAGAGAGAGAGAGAGAGATAGAGAGAGAGAGAGAGAGAGAGAAGAGGGTGTAGTGTTCTTACACCTACCTATCGAGTCGTTAAAAAACGTTGTGAACCCTGTACCTACGACATCGCCGAAACCACCGAGGCCACTCCCAGACACCCAAAAATAGTGCATGTCAATCACAGCTATATTTAGTCCAAAGAGCTCGGATCCATGAGTTTGGGGGGGGGTGGGGTGGGGGTGGGGGGGGTGGGGTGGGGTGGGTGTGGGGGTGGGGAGAGAGAGAGAGAGAGAGAGAGAGAGAGAGAGAGTCTGGGAGTGGCAGTCTTCTTCAAGCAAACACCAGATGTTGTCTCTGTTTGACAGGTGATTCATGAGTGCATAATGTCACAGCTTATATTTATTACAATTTAAGTAAGATTTAAGCACGCTGTTCTGGGCACACACCTCAGTTATCTGGGCTGTCCTGTCCAGGACAGTGGGTTAGTTGTTAGTTGGTTAGTGGTTAGTGAGAAAGAAGAGAGTGTGTAGTTGCCTTACACCTATCTACTGAGCCCTTAAGAACGCGCTCTGGGTTGGAGCCGGTACCGGGTCTGCGAACCCTGTGCCTACCAGCCTGTAGTTCGATGGTTTAAAACACGACATCACCGAGGCCGGTCCTTATTCCAATGAGCTCTGTCCTGTGCTAGTTTTGGATTTATTAGTCTGGTTGTGGCAATCTTCGTTGAGCGATGCAGAAACGATGTATTGTTCAGTAAAGTATCTCCTTGGGTGGCTGTCCTCCTTTAGACGAGGCACTAAAATGAGATCACTTTTAACTTTTATTTTTTGATGCAACATATCAGAATTTGAAAATCCTAGTCTGGCATAGTGAATATTTTGGAAAATAAGGGGAAAGGAATTAGTTATAAACGACATCTCAAAACATTTTCAACTCCGGCTATTTTGTATTCAACAAATGGTTATTTCAACACCTCGCTCACATTGTATAGTACATGTTATGTTTATTTTACCTTATGTACCCACTTCCCCCTTTCTCTTTCTCTCCTTTGAATTCCACCTCATTTCTTCCCGATCTGGCAACTCCTCCCATCTTTCAACTTCTTTCACCGTGTAACCAGCCTCGATGGCGTCGTGATTAGGACATCGGACTACAGGCTGGTAGGTACTGGCTTCGGATCCCAGTCGAGGCATGGGATTTTTTAATCCAGATACCGATTCCAAACCCTGAGTGAGTGCTCCGCATATATCATGGATATGATCTGAACGAAGAAATAATGCATGACCGTGATAAGAAAACCTTCTGCCGCGTCACATGCTACTACTTCTTTTCAAAAGCATCAAGGAATCTTTTAAATTTTATATGAGCTTTATATATGTTTTAAGTAAGCTTTTCCGTAGATAGAACAGTACATACCACGACCTTTGCTAGAACGAGAAATAGAGCAATGGGTCCACTGACAGGGATCGATCTCACACCGACCACGCATCAAGCGAGAGCTGTACCACTGGGCTACGTCCCGCCCCTAGGTTAGAATTTAAATCTCTGTTACTCGATAACATCTTAAAATTTGCAGCAAACTCAGGAGTGGGAGTGGGAACTATTTTCACGTGCCCCTATCCAAAACGGTTCAGGCACGTCCACCATGGATCCGCGTTCTGACTTCGTCAGCCCACGGTTCCATGGCGGAGGGGGGGAGGGGGGTGTATTTGTATGATGGGGACATATAATAATTGGTAAGACCTTAAATATAAAATTCCATTAACAGGGACAACTACATTTAACTTTACTTATGTATATCAAAATGATATATTACCTATATTTCTTTATTGTTTAGAAACACCATTAATTTTGTACTCAGGCTATATCATTTAATTAATTTTTATTTTTTAGTTGGTGTCATTTTTGATCGGGCTGTTCAAATGTTTAGTATTAAAATAATAATATATTAAAACAAATTATACATTTTATTAGCCTATTTTTAGCCCTAGGGAAGGAGGTTGGTATAGGCGGGCGGGGCATCGCGTCCAATCCAGCCCGCGCGTAACCCCAGGGTAGGCCAGAAGCCGGCCGGATTTCCACGGGGAAGGCGCGCCGGGGGGGGGGGAGGCCTCCTACCAGGCATTCTATTGGTCAAAACCGCCTACGCCCTACCGCACCCAAAACAGCACCCTACCACGGCGTCCCCCCCCCCCCCCATCCCGCCTAACCCAAAGTTATCCATACAGCAATCTGGTCTAAGTTAACAATGTTAATATGAGGGGTAGGATAGGAGGGAATGATAGGGTTAGGAATGATATGTGGTGAAAACCCGCCAATCACGTCCGGACCGACGAGGTGGAAACGTATCTCCGAACAGTTGTTTCAGTTGGTGGCTCCGAGGTGTCCCACAGATTTCTTCAGCATTCGTACGCCTACACCCGCAAGGGTGCGTCACCCATACACATGACATAGTCATTGCTATATAAACCCAAGGGCCGTCCAGATGACCACTTATTCGTTAGGTGGACGACCCCGGTAGCAGTCCGGTTATTTTCATTTAATAAATTAAATATGGACTGCAAACTCAGGAATGTCCCTTTAAGGTAGGCTTCTATTTAAGGCTGCCTTCTATGTTTTTCAGTCAACATTTGCTAACATAGTCTTGCTTTAAGATCATCTTCTAATGTTTATTTCCAAACATTTTTTTACATCTCTTTCCTCAATGAGAAATGAAAAAAAAAAACCTCAGGTGTGTGCCCAGGGCCGTTTGCTCGAACTATAACTGGATATAAGCACGAAAAAAGTATAAATGAATGAAGGAATCAAGGATTTAGTCATTTCACCATAGTTTTAAAGGGACAGACCCTAATGTTTAAACGTTACAGCATATTTTTCACTGTTAGAGCCGCTTGTGATCACTGAAATCAAACATTACTTATATTTTATTCTTTAGATTATCCATTTCCGTAGAACCGAAGTGTTTGTGGTCATCCTGGTGTTTCTAATAACAAAACAAATGCATATTTCATATTTTTAAAAACGCACGTGCGTCTGAGAAGTAGCGGTTTATTGATTCGAGTTCTAGTCCACTTTAAAGGATGTTTCCCGTTTTAACGTCACAGACTCTTCTTTCTCTCTATCGTAATTTATCCAAATGAGTTGCAGGGGAACCGTTTCACGAAGCGATCTTAGCGCTAAGATCACCTTAAGGGTATAAGGTAGCTATGCATTTAAGGTGAACTTAGCCCTAAGATCGCTTCGTAAAACGGGGTCCAGGTTTGTAAATTAACTGAACTTAGTGTTCATTTTTTACGGGTTAAAACTAGGGTGTGCGCCTTTAACGGTCACTACGCCGACTTCTCTTTGACCAACAACCACCCAACAATTAACCCTATATCCTAGACAGAGAGCCCAGACAGCTCATATATGTGCCCATAATTAGAAGGGACATTCCCAGCGGCAATATGAATAATTATCCTACATCACGCTCTCATTATGTAATTAACGTTAATCTCATTAGCCGGTAATTAGTCCTAACCTCTAATTAACCTAAAACGTCATTAGTCGACATTAGGAAAAACAAAATAACTTATTGATACACTCATGCAGAATAGTGTTTAAGAGTCGAGTGCTCTAAAGATACTCGGTACCACCGTCGGGGGCAGGACACGCTCAACTTTCGCCAACACCTGATACCATCACTTTTGACAGTGAATCATGAGTGCATGTTTTTCATTTCATTTCAATTAATTGTTGTGCTTATATCCAATTAAGATTCAAGCACGCTGCCCTGGGCACACACCTCAGCTATATGGGCTGTCTGTCCAGCACAGTGGGTTAGTTGTCAGTAGTTAGAGAGAGAGAGAGAGAGAGAGAGAGAGAGAGAGAGAGAGAGAGAGAGAGAGAGAGAGAGAGAGAGAGAGAGAGAGAGAAGAGGGTGTAGTGGTCTTACACCTACCTATCGAGTCGTTAAAACGTTGTGAACCCTGTACCTACGACATCGCCGAAACCACCGAGGCCACTCCCAGACACCCAAAAATAGTGCATGTCATCACAGCTATATTTAGTCCAAAGAGCTCGATCATGAGTTTGGGGGGGGGGGGGTGGGGGGGGGGGGGGGGGGGGGGGGGGGGAGAGAGAGAGAGAGAGAGAGAGAGAGAGAGAGAGAGAGAGAGAGAGAGTCTGGGAGTGGCAGTCTTCTTTAAGCAAACACCAGATGTTGTCTCTGTTTTGACGGTGATTCATGAGTGCATAATGTCACAGCTATATTTATTACAATTTAAGTAAGATTTAAGCACGCTGTTCTGGGCACACACCTCAGTTATCTGGGCTGTCTGTTCAGGACAGTGGGTTAGTTGTTAGTTGGTTGGTGGTTAGTGAGAAAGAAGAGTGTGTAGTTGCCTTACACCTATCTACTGAGCCCTTAAGAACTCGCTCTGGGTTGGAGCCGGTACCGGGCTGCGAACCCTGTCCCTACCAGCCTGTAGTCCGATGGTTTAAACACGACATCACCGAGGCCGGTCTTTATTCCAATGAGCTCTGTCCTGTGCTAGTTTTGATTTATTAGTCTGGTTGTGGCAATCTTCGTTGAGCGATGCAGAAACGATGTATTGTTCAGTAAAGTATCTCCTTGGGTGGCTGTCCTCCTTTAGACGAGGCACTAAAATGAGATTCACTTTTAACTTTTATTGTTAATGCAACATATCAGAATTTGAAAATCCTAGTCTGGCATAGTGAATATTTTGGAAAATAAGGGGAAAGGAATTAGTTTAACGACATCTCAAAACATTTTCAACTCCAGCTATTTTGTATTCAGCAAATGGTTATTTCAACACTCGCTCACATTGTATAGCACATGTTATGTTTATTTTACCTTATGTACCCACTTCCCCCTTTCCTTTCTCTCCTTTGAATTCCACCTCATTTCTTCCCGATCTGGCAACTCCTCCCATCTTTCAACTTCTTTCACCGTGTAACCAGCCTCGATGGCGTCGTGATTAGGCCATCGGACTACAGGCTGGTAGGTACTGGCTTCGGATCCCAGTCGAGGCATGGGATTTTTAATCCAGATACCGACTCCAAACCCTGAGTGAGTGCTCCGCATATATCATGGATATGATCTGAACGAAGAAATAATGCATGACACGTAATAAAGAAAACCTTCTGCCGCGTCACATGCTACTACTTCTTTTCAAAAGTATCAAGGAATCTTTTAAATTTTATATGAGCTTTATATAAGTTTAAGTAAGCTTTTCCGTAGACAGATCAGTACATTTCACGACCTTCTGACGGTACCAGTCATCGTAGCAGCAAAGGAATTTTTTATAAGCACTTTTCCAACAAATATGGCAGCACGTACCAGGACCTTTAATATACTAGGCACGGAGCACCGAGTGGGTTCGACCTTATGACCGACTGAGCACCCAAGGCGAGAGTTTTACGTCGTGGGACACTAGTTAGGACCGGCATAGCCTGAATCCTCCAAGTAAGGTTGATCCTGCGACCGGTGGCACTCCAAGCGAGCGCTCTACCTCAGAGCTACGTACCGCCCTGTTAGGACTGCAGGTTGAGTTTACTAGACGGAAACAAGCGAAGTCAGTGGACCGATCACCGAGGTGAGACTCCGCACCGAGATAACTCTCGACAGGTGCAGTTGATCTAAAACACCTAAAAATATTTAAGACCAGAACAAATACGTTACCGCAAATCGTCAAGGTTGGTCTATGCACAAAATGCAAAGTGCTGATTTTATCGTTTTTATTTGCTCTTTCTTTCTTTCTTTCTTTCTTTTTCTTTGCAGACCCGTAGGAATGATATTTGGAGGTGGGGGGGGGGGGGGGGGGGGGGGGGGGGGGGGGGGGGGGGGGGGGTGGGGGGGGTGTGGGCACAATCTTCAGTGGTGTTTACAGCCTCTAGATGGGGACACAAGTCATATTTTTACCTTTATTTATATAAGAGTAGGACAAGGAGACGTATGTTTTTGTCCTTGGTGTGGAAGGTGGACAGTGACACCCCCCACCCCACCCCCACCCCACACACACACGCACACTTCCATCCCCCCGATTTCTACGGATCTTTTTTTCTTCTTTTTTTTGTATTTTATTCTGGGTGTTCATGTATGTATGTGCGTGTATATGTGTGTGTGTGTGTGTGTTGTGTCTGTGTGTGTGTGTGTGTGTGTGTGTGTGTGCGTGCGTGCGTGTGTGTGTGTGTGTGTGTGTGTGTGTGTGTGTGTTTTAATGTGTTAAGATTACCTTCTTTGACATCCAATTGCCGATGTACTTTTCGTGCTGGAGTGTTGTTAAACATTCATTCGTTCCATTTTAGTGTGTTAAGAACAAAAACAAACCGATTACGTTCTAGACCACCAGACTGAAAGATAGACATGTTTTATTTAACGACGCACTCAACACATTTTATTTACGGTTATATGGCGTAAGACATATGGTTAAGGACCACACAGATATTGAGAGAGGAAACCTGCTGTCGCCACTTCATGGGCTACTCTTTTCGATTAGCAGCAAGGGATATTTTATATGCACCATCCCACAGACTGGGTAGTACATACCACGGCCTTTTATATACCAGTCGTGGTGCATTGGCTGGAACGAGAAATAGCCCAATGGGCCCACTGACGGGGTTCGATCCCACACCGACCGCGCATCGAGCGAACACTATACCACCTGGCTACGTCCCGCCCCAGACCACTAGACTGTGTCCACGTGTGCAGTCTACATGGCGCTAATAACTGTCACGTGGCGTTAACAATACAATGACGTAACCCATAGATTTTGGCAAAGTTCAAGAAGTTAAAGTTTGTTTTGTTTACCGACACCATTAGTGCACATTGATTTGTGAATCATTGGCTACTGAATGTCAAACATGTGGTAATTCTAACATATAGTATTAGACGAAACCGCTACATTTATATAAAATGTTTCACAAGCCAGTTTAAAACCAAAACCAGATTGCATGCGACAAGTTCGCCGTTTAGAAGCAAGCATTCTGTGAGTACTGCTAACGCAATACATGCCCCCTACCGGGACGAACAAATATTCGTATTTCCTAAGTTTAAGGGCCAAGTGGTATATTGCTAGGGAAGTCAAACTTGATATGTAACAATACATGACAAGACCTTACACAGAATTTCACCTCAATTTCTTGAGGCACTGTTAGAAAAACCTATTGTTTTGTTTAACGACATCACTAGAGCACATTGATTTATTAAACATCAGCTATAGGATGTCAAACAATTAGTAATCTGACATATAGTCTTAGGGAGGAAACCCGCTACATTTTTCCATTAGTAGCAATATATCTTTTATCGGTATCATTCCACAAACAGGATAGCACATACCATGGCCTTTGCTATACCAGTCGTAGTTCACTGGGAGATCGATCCTAGACCGACTGACCGCGCATCAGGCGAGCACTTTACCACTTGGCTACGTCCTGCCTCTTCGAAAAAAAAAAAGTTCGGAAAATTATATTTAGGACAGACTGATAGACGTAACGATTGGACCGGTAGGGCATTGGTAATTCTGAGAAACTAATACTGAAATGTTGGTGAATACTGTTGTGAGTAAATATTATTACGCAAGTGAAGAGGCATGTTCGAATTATTCTCCCGACTCGACAGTCTTGTAAAACTATTACATATAACATCGCAGACCACTTATCCGCTGAGTGTTTATTGCAAAATGATTTCCTTAAGCATTTTTTTTTTTCGCTGAAATTTTAGGAGTGCACATGAAAAGCTATAGAACCACGCAGTGACGCACAAAACAGGTGGCTGCTCCATTTTATGCACAAAGCACGTGGTGATACCATTACGTGTTTTTACTCGGGCATTAACAACCCAATTTAATTAAGACTATTTCAAGGGGGTTTTCACAGTCTGGTTTTCGTTTTATTTATGGCCTTCCCTCGATATCGTATGCTTGTGGTCTATGCGTCACTACATAGCATAGTTTATTGCTCAACTCACAGAGGTGGAGGGCGGAACGTAGCCCACTACAGTGGTAATGCATCCGCCTGGTGCGCGATCGGTTTGGGATCGATCCCCGTCGGTGGGCTCTTGGGCTATATCTCGTTCCAGCCAGAGCACCACGACTGGTATATCAAAGGACGTGGGATGTGCTATCCTGTCTGTGAGGTGGTGCATACAAACGATCCCTTGCTACTAATGTTCAAAAAGTATATATAATAATATATGTTTCCACTGAAACCACCTTAAAATTTTAAATTACATAAAAATATTTAAAATATTCGACCTTTCGTTAGTCTAATGGTAAAACTGTAGCGGGTTTCCTCTCTAAGATTATATGTCAAAATGACCAAATATGTGACATCCACTAGCCGATGATTAATAAATCAATGTGCTCTAGTGATGTCGTTAAACAAAACAAACTTCTTCT
This sequence comes from Gigantopelta aegis, assembly GCF_016097555.1. Classification (NCBI taxonomy): domain Eukaryota; kingdom Metazoa; phylum Mollusca; class Gastropoda; order Neomphalida; family Peltospiridae; genus Gigantopelta; species Gigantopelta aegis. Next base: position 5,602,892 of record NC_054713.1, on the reverse strand, counting down.
CAGTGGTAGATTGCATGTCTGCGGTGCTACGGTTGATAGGATCCATCCTTATCGGTGGCATCAGAATTTTTTTTTTCTGTTCTGGAGTTAAAGTTAAAGTTTGTTTTGTTTAACGACACCACTAGAGCACATTGATTAAGTAAGCATCGGCTATTTGATGTCAAATATTTGGTATGTCTGACTCGTAGTCATCAGAAAAAATCCGCTACACTTTTACATAAGCAGCAAGGGGTCATTTATATGCATTTTCCCACAGACAGGAAAGCATACACCACGGCCTTTATCCAGTTGTGGTGCACTGGTCGAAACAAGAAAAACAACAACAATCAGTTGAATGGATCCACCGAGGTGGTTCGATTTTGCGCCGCGAGTAGTAGTTTGGGACCTTTATATGCAGACTTTTCCAATATACAGGACAGCACATACCACTGCCGCTGATAATCCGGACGTGAGGCACTGGTTGGGCCGGGGAAAATCAAAGAATGTGTTCACTAAGTAGGATTATTTTAAAGTCGATTTGGTTTAACGACACCACTAGAGCACACTGATTTTTAATCATCGGCTATTGGATGTTAGACATTTGGTAATTTTGACAAATAGTCCTAAAGAGGAAACCCACTACATTTCATTAGTAGCCAGGGATCTTTTACATGCACCATTCCACAGATAGGACAGTACATACCACGGCCTTTGATATACCGGTCGTGATGGACTGGCTGGGACGAGAAATAGCCCAATGGGCCCACCTACGGGGATCGATTCTAGACCGACCACGCATCAAGCGAGCGCTTTACCACTGGGCTACGTTTGACCCACACTTCAGATGTGTGATCTAGTAGTAGTGATAGTTCCCGCAACTGCATATTAATATTGTAAACAAGAAACTAAGTTTCAACTAAAAATGCTGCACAATGTTTTTAGAGGGCTGCGTATATTATTTTGATGCATTTTAAACACGCAAATCTATTACATCAGAAAATAGTTCAGAGCCAAAATAAATACATTAAGAAAGAAAAAAATCTCCATTTTTCTTTTTAAATCATTAACTTCACATTTAGTGTATAAGGTCCGAACTGTTTTTCACTTAGACGCGAGTAACTACATACATTTACAATGCTCAAGCACCAGTGTTTAAAAAACACAGGCGTCGTAAATTTGGCCTTAAGTCAACACACATTAATCACGAACAGACCAAACGACTGTGTATGTTCTAGGAAATGCATACCACTTGTTTCAGTGAGCAGTTTTTTTGTGTAATGTGATATTTGATAGATTTTTTTTTTTTTTAAAAGCCCATATGGTCGGAAATCAAAACCTGTTTTCTCTGGCATACCAGACAGTAGAATTTCAGTTCAAACATGCAAACCTACCCACCAGCCATAGAATAGAAATGGGCGTGGGCTGGACGTAAGGAGGGGGACGGGGTGGAACGAACCTCCCCGGTGAGGCTAAAATACTGTTAAAATACAGAGTAACGTTAGACTATTCATATACATAGGTGTCCAGAGGAAAACGAAACACCACCCCACCCCCCACCCCCCCACCCCCCACCCCTCCGAGGCTAAAACTATTTCTACAGAATACTATTAGGCTATTCATTTTATTTAGTTTTGTTAACCACCCCATACAGTGCATTACGGGTCCGGTCGGTGGTGTCGTTAGGTTCAAGTCATTATGGTAGGTACTGGGTTCGCAGACCGAGTACCGGCCCCTCGTGGTTTAAACCCGGACATTAGGCTGGTAGGTACTGGGTTCGCAGACCATACCTACGCCGGTGGTGTCGTGATAAATCAAATAAGGCTGGTAGTCTACGATATGGTGGTGTCGTGTTTCATTTTATTTAGTTTTTCGTTACCAGCCTCGGTGGTGTCCACCCATAAGGCTGGTAGGTTACAGTGCATTTACCGGCCTCGGTGGTGTCGTGGTTAAAGTCATCGGACATAAGGCTGGTAGGTACTGGGTTCGCAGACCGATACCGGCCTCGGTGGTGTCGTGGTTAAACCATCGGACATTAGGCTGGTAGGTACTGGGTTCTGCAGTTACGCAGCCTCGGTGGTGTCGTGGTTAAAACCATCGGACATTAGGCTGAGGTACTGGGTTCGCAGCCCGGTACGCCTCGGTGGTGTCGTGGTTAAACCATCGGACATAAGGCTGGTAGGTACTGGGTTCGCAGCCCGGTACCGGCCTCGGTGGTGTCGTGGTTAAACCATCGGACATTAGGCTGGTAGGTACTGGGTTCGCAGCCCGGTACCGGCCTCGGTGGTGTCGTGGTTAAACCATCGGACATTAGGCTGGTAGGTACTGGGTAGCCCAGTACTGGGGTTCGTGGTTAAAACCAGACCCTGGTAGGTACTGGGTTCACAGCCCGGTACCAGCCTCGGTGGTGTCGTGGTTAAACCATCGGACATTAGGCTGGTAGGTACTGGGTTCGCAGCCCGGTACCGGCTCCTACCAAGAACGAGTTTTACGACTCTGTGGGTAGGTGTAAGACCACTACACCCTCTTCTCTCTCACTAACCACTAACCTACTGTCCTGGACAGACAGCCCAGATAGTTCAGTTATGTGCCCAGGACAGTGTTCTTGAACCTTAATTGGGTAAGGGCACAAAAACAATTACTTTTCTTTCATCCACGCCGTGTGCAGACAAATTAGTTATTCCATGCAAAGTTACTGAGTTATTTTTTCCACACAGCTCTTTACACTGTGTTTTATGTTTAACTGTTTAACTTTTAACTTTAAAGGGACATTCCCGAGTTTGCTGCATTGTAAGATGTTTCCGACTAATAAAATATTTCTACGATTAAACTTACATATTAAATGTATTTTCTTGCTTACAATATGAGAGTGTCTGTATAATCAATGTGTTTCTGGTCGTCCTAATATTTGTAAGAAGCCCAAACTGGATTTTGTCTTCAAATAATTTCGTACCTAGTACAATATTAGAACGATCAGAAACATGTTTAATATACAGCCACTAATATTTTATGCAGAAAAATATACTTGATATGTAATTACAATCGTTAAAAAGTCTCTGTTAGTCGATAACATCTTAAACATTGCAGCAAACTCAGGAATGTCCCTTTACTATGTAAGTCTAATCGTAGAAATATTTTATCTATCGGAAACATCTTACAATACAGCAAACTCAGGAATGTCCCTTTAATGTTGGTATTCGGTCATGCGCGGGACGTAGCCCAGTGGTAAAGCGTTCGCTTGATGTGCAGCCGGTCAAAGATCGACTACCGTCGGTGGGCCTATTTGGGTTATTTCTCGTTCTAGCCAGTGCACCGCGACTGGTATATCAATGGCTATGGCATGTACTATCCTGTCTGCTGGATTACCAAATGTTTGACATCCAATAGCCGATGATTAATAAATGAATGTGATCTAGTGTTCTTGTCAAACAAACCGAACTTTATTTTCATCTTCAATCAGGTTACCGTTACACAGACTGTGTTGGTAACCAGATTATATATTTTAAAAAATAGCGGCATGGTCCCCGCAAAACACCGAAAACTACTGTGACGCACCAAACCCATCTCCTCAACACAGCGATCTAAATTATACATAATTTGTTAGCAAAGTACAGAACAATTATCGCATTCATAATTATGTGGACAAAGTGGGCGATTAGACATAATAACAATGTCATGGGTTGCAATTATTTTATTGTATAATTACACGTGGATTACTAGTCACGTTTGAAACGAGTGTGTACTGGTAGAGGTTGATGTTGGTGGATGTGGTGAAATCAGTAGGTTGTGGTGACGTCAGTAACAGAAACAAAATGAAAAAGAAAAAAATACAATTTACCATCTGAAAAAATATCTAATATTACATAACGAGAAAATGTCTGTATTCTTATTGGTCGAAAACCGGTCCAGTTCGTCTTACCGGTATTATGTAATAAAACAATTATTGACCACATTTTGAAAAATATCAACTTTTATAAATAGACTCAAGATATGTTATTGCTGTGGTAGAAACCCTATACCATCACATAGGATACACGTACTGATTAGCAGCAACAGGTACTTTACAGACATAAATATAAAATGTTTTATTTAACGACGCACTCAACACATTTTATTTACCGTTATATGGCGTCAGACATATGGTTAAGGACCATACAGATTTTGAGAGGAAACCCGCTGTCGCCACTATATGGGCTACTCTTCCGATTAGCAGCAAAGGATCTTTTATTTGCGCTTCCCACAGGCAGGATAGCACAAACCATGGCCTTTGTTGAACCAGTTATGGATCACTGGTCGGTGCAAGTGGTTTACACCTACCCATTGAGCCTTGCGGAGCACTCACTCAGGGTTTGGAGTCGGTATCTGGATTAAAAATCCCATGCCTCGACTGGGATCCGAACCCAGTACCTACCAGCCTGTAGGCCGATGGCCTACCACGACGCCACCGAGGCCGGTACAGTGGCGGGAAATCACTGCCTGTGATACTGCTGCTAACCCAAGTGGAAATATTGTTAATTGTAAGTGTGCTCAGTCTTTATTAAAGGGGCATATCATCACAGATTCCAACGGGATCGTGGCGGTGCAAGAAGGGTGAAATGTATTGTCCAGCAATGGATCACCTTGGGAGTGGCTGTACTCCTATAGACGAGGCACTAGATAGATATTCAAGGAATCAACCAGTGTTTTACCAAATGCCCATTCGACTCCGCATTGTACAGATATACCATCTTGACCGCAAATAACGGGGGGGGGGGGGGGGGGGGGGGGGTTGTTGACAAATGTAAATAGTATACCTTGTATTATCATTACGCCCACAAAAATTACATTAATACTTATTTACTAGTTATGACAGAAAGCTTAACACATGCGTCATAGTTTGCATTTACATTGTTATCTTCATACTGATAATAATCTTGCTGCCTTTGTTTAACGGATACACGATGAAGAATGTCTATAAATTTCATATTTTACCCCAAGAATCATTAGGGAATCATTCAATCTAATTAAAATTAGCTCCACTATTACATGTGGATCTAACCGCAGCCCGATGGAGCTCATGTCCAGCTGACCTTTCATTCGACCAATCAAAACCTTACTTGCAAAATCATGCCAGTGATTTGAAAAGAATTTTAAAACATTCGGGATTATGCCGAGGGTATACGAAATGATGCGGGTGAATTACGAAGTATGCCGGAAACTAATTGCAATATAAAATGTTATATAAAATTTGTTTCAAGACGTAAAAAACCGTGATGGTATAGCCATAAAATCTGTTTATACTAGTATAAAATCCAGAGTTTATTACTGCACTTTTCCCCCTGTTTTTTTCAATGTTGAAATAGACCAACAAGTTCGCCTATTGCATAAATAGTCTCGCCCGATATTTTTCGAATTTGTATGCTCCCGAATAACGCTATAAAAGGCGAAGTGTAATTGGTCGATATTTAAATTGTTATTTATAGATGAAATGTCACCTGGACATGGGAGTCCACGCAATGCTGTTAGATCTACTAGGAGACCAGTAGAACTAATTTTAATCAGATTGGGAATCATTAGGGAACCACTGTTTACGCTGAGTAACACATTATAATTTTCATATTTTATAACATTTAGTTCATTAGGCAATGATATATGTGTGATAGTATAAAGTTAATGTTAACGTTTATTTTATTTAACGACACCATTGGAGCACATTGATTGATTAATCATCGGTTATTGGAAGTCTTTGGAATATTTGGTAATTCCGACATGTAGTCATCAGTTCCTAATACAGCAAGGGATCTTTTATATGCATTTTCCCACAGACATGAAAGCACATACCAAGGCCTTTGACCAGTTGTGGTGCACTTGTTGGAACGAGAAAAAACAAACCAATCAGTTGAATTGATCCACCGAGGTGGTTTGATCCTGCGAGGCAAGCACCTCAAGTGAGCACTCAACCGACTGAGCTAAATCCCGCCCCTGTGTGATTGAATAATGTTTACTCATTGATCACCAATATATGTAAAAATAGCGAAATTCATTTACAGTTTTGATACTGCACCTTTAATAATGTTTGCTTTCATAACCATGCAACTCACTTTCAGTTGCAAAGACTTCAACGACGAAGTATGTTGATGTTCACGATATTCCGGGCAGTTATGGTCCGTCTGCTGTTCGCCGTGCACGGACTACTTTCAATATGGCGGCTGTACATGGTGGTTCAGGAGACGTGGTGCCTCTATCTGCTCGTCGCGCTGGGCGGGATTCTGTTGGAGGCCATCATCACCATCTACAAGAAGAGAGGGAAGGAATGGAAGTGGTGAGTAGAACACGAAACTTGGGACCTTGTCTAGGACACACTTGGTCTATCTGGCTCCCTTTATCTCTATCTCTGATTCTCAATATCTCTGTCTGTCTGTGTCTCTGTCTGTGTCATTATCTTTGCCTCCCAATGTATCTTTGTCTGTCTGTCTGTCTGTCTGTCTGTTTGTCCCTTTCGCCCTGCCTCTCAGTGTACCTGCATCTCTGTCTATCTGTCTCTCTCTTTCTCCCTCTCTCTTTCTCTCTCTCTCTCTCTCTCTCTCTCTCTCTCTCTCTGCTGTCTCTGTCTGCCTTTCTCTCTCTCTCTCTCTCTCCTCGTCTTTCCTCTCCTCTCTCCTCTGCCTCTCATCTCTCTCTCTCTCTCTCTCTCTCCTCTCCTCCCTATCGATTTTCATCAACTCCTCTCTCCTCTCTCCCTCTCCCTTCCCCTCTCACTCTCTTTCCCTCTCTACTCTCTCTCTCTCTCTCTCCCCTCTCTCTCTCTCTCTCTCCTCTCTTCTCTCAATCTCTCTCTCTCTCTCTCTCTCTTTCTCTTCTCTCTCTCTCTCCTCATCTCTCTCTCTCCTTCTTCTCTCTCCCCCCCTCTCTCTCTCCTCTCTCTTTCTCTCTCTCTCTCTCTCTCTCTTCTTCTCTCCTCTTTTTTCTCCTCTCTCCCCCCTTCCCCTCTCTTCCTTCTTCTCTCTCTTTTTCCCACTTTTCTTCTCCTTATCTTTCCCCTCCCCTGTCTTCTTCTTCCCCCCCCCTGTCTTTCTCGCTTTTCTTTTCTCTCCCCTTCCTTTTGTCTCCTCTCCCCCCCCCTTTTCCCGGTCATATTCTTGCATTTAATTTCGTTGTTTTTACAAAATAGTGACAAAAGATCTTTGCTTTAATATCCCCCTTTTCCTTTCATCTTTCCCCCCTAAAGCCAGCCTTCCCCTTCCTTCCGGTTACATTGGCTCTCCTCATTTCCCCCTTTTTTGGTTATGAACCCATTTCCTGGAAAGTACGGTTCTAATTTTCTAATCTCTTGAAGGCTTTCATAAAAACCTTCTTTCCATCTCTTGCGATGTGGGGGGCTTCAATCTTTCTTTTCCCCTCCTATAATAATTTCCCCCTCCCCCCTTTTGGGTACCACCTTACCTATTCTTCTCCCTCTTCAGAGTTTTTGACACGAAGGCGTTCCCTGTCCTCCCCTTACCTCCCCTCATTATGTTCCCTGAAAGGTTTCCTTTCCCCCCCTGTTTCCCTTTATTTTGTCCCTTCTATTCTCTTTAACGTCATCCTGAGCTATGCTCCCCCTTAGAATGCGTTCCGGAACATAACTGTGATTCTAGTGTTTTTTTCCTCACACGATTCGCAGGATTAGCTCCTTGATATACGGTGAAAAATCTGTGTTTTGGTGATAGTAGGTTGCACTTCTTTCCTTTTCTGTTATACTGTCAGATTTCTTTTTCAGGGGTTTTCTTCGTATTCCCCCTCCCTTCGGTCTTCTTACCGAGTCCCTCCTTTCTATCTCACCCTTAGATTTCCAGCTTCCTGGTAAAAAAAATGTTTTTATCTTTTTCCCTTCTTAACTTTTGCTTTCAAATTTTAAGTTTTGCATACCCATAAAAATGCTATATCGGTCTCCCTAGCCCTCATCCCTCTACTTCATCTTGCCAAAAATAGTAAAATCTGGCACGTGCAATGTGCTATTATCACAGTTTTGTGAGTGTTTTTTCTTCGCTATGTTTACATTTTTTGTAATAAATAACGACACAGTAATCGGTCTATCCCCATAATCCTTGCATCTTTTCCCCTGAGGCATATGAACTTCCCATTCTCGTGTAAATCAAAATCGCATTCAGTACGACTAGATTCATCGTAAAGCGATATTCTCATGCGATTAGTCCACTAATTCCCTACAAAATCGCACATAGAAGACCTAAAGTCTTCCCGATTTAAGGTGTCCTCACCCCCCCTTTTACCAATCCCTTCACAGACCCTTCAGACTTCCAGACAGACAGACAAATTGTGTGTTCAAGTTTCCACATCCTTTAAAACATAAAACATCATTTCCCTAAGCCCAATAAAGTCTAAAATTCCCCCCCCTACTGAACCACCCCATATTTTTTACCCCCCCTCTATTCCCTTATTAATAATCTTCCCATAAAATATTTCCTCCTCCCCCTTAACTCCCCCCATGCGATAGGCCTGTTGACACTAATCGCATCATGAGGGGGGAAAAGGTTTTTTTAAAGTCTGTTTTTTTTAACGACATCTCTAGAGCACCATTGATTTAGTAATGATCGAACTGTTTTTCCTGTCTTATCCCAGTGGTAATTTTGGCATAGTCTTCTAGAGGAAACCCTCCACATTTTTTTTTTTTTAATAGCAAGAGACCTTAATTATGTTCCATCTCACCCCCAGGATATTTCATACCACGGCTTCCCTGATATCCCTCTTCGTGGTGTGCCCTAATGAGAACGCCTCTTAACAAATATTTATGAAATCGGTGAATCCCAAAATCTTTCCAACCCGATTTGTCAACCTCTCCTCTTCTCCTCTTCCCTTTTTTCATGCAGATGCGTTTCACAAATGCCCTGGGAACTTACCAGTAGCTTCCGCCTGGAATAAAGGTCACGGTGTGTTTCGTCGCAACTGAACGCAACAAATTTTTCTCGGTTGTCCGCTAAAATTATGTTTTCCCCTCATTTTCTTTTTATTCCTTTTTATTGGCAGTACGTTTTAGTGGATGTATATCTTGAAGGTTTTCGTTTTCCCTTTCACAGGAAACGTCAATAAATCATTCTGGCACCAACCCGCCATTTTCAACTTTGATTCCTTTCACCTTGAAGGCAGCTACCCATTCAGAGATACTATCTCGTTTTCCCTTTTGTTTGTGTTTGTCCTGTTGCTTTTCTTCCCCCCTTTCCCCCTTCTTTTTTCTCCACCCCTTTTTTTTCCCTTCCCCATTTTCCCTCTCCCCTCCATCTTCTCTCCCCCCCTTTTTTCTTCCCCTTTTCCCCCTCCTTTCCCCCCCCCTCTCCTCCCTCTCTTTCCCTCCCCTCTTCCCCCCTTCCTCTTCTTTTTTCCCCTCCCTCCCCCTCTTCCTCTTTTCCCCTCTCTTTTTTCTTCCCCCATTCCCTCTCCTCCTCCCCTCTTCCCCTCCTTTCCCCCATTCAACCTTCCTCGTTTCCCCTCTTCCCTTTTTTCCCTTTCCCTCATCCCCTTCTCCCTTCTCCTTTTTTTTTTTCCCCCCTTCCTCCCCTCTTTTTCCTTTCTTCCCCTTTCCCCTTCCTTTCTCTTCTCATCCCTCCTCTCTTTTTCCTCCCCTCCTCCTTTCCTCTTTTTCTCTCCTTCGCCTCTTCCCCCCTCTTCCTTCTCCCTTCCTTTTTTCATCATTCCCTTCGTCCTTCTCTTTTCCTCCCTCTTCCCCCTTACCTCTTCCTCCCCTTCCAATTCCTTTCCCCCCGTCCCCTTTCTTTTTTCCTTTTTTTCTTCCCTTTTCCCTTCTTTCTTTTCTTTTCTTTTCTTTCCTCTTCTCATTTCCTCTCTTTTTTCCTTCTTCTCTCCCCTCTTCCCCTCCTCTTTCTCTTTTCTTTCTTTTTTCCCCTCTTTCCCCTTCTTCCTCTCTTTTTTTTTCCTTCCCCCCTCACTCCCTTTTTCTTTCTTTCCTCCTTCTCTCTCCCTTTCTCCTCTTTTCTCTTTTCCTCCCCCCTTTCCTTTTTCCTTTCTCCCCTCTCCCATCCCTCTCCCTTATCCCTCTTCCTCCTTCTCCTTCCTTCCCCTTCCTTTTTTTCTTCCTCCTCCCTTCCCTTTTTTCCCCTTTTCCTCCTCCCTTCCCCTCTTCCCCTCCTTTTCCTTTTTTTCCCTTTTTTTCCTCTTTTTCTTCCTTTTCCCTTCCCCCTCTTTTCTTCTCCCTCCCGCTCCCCCCTCTCCCCCTCTTTTTCCTCCCCCTCCTCTCCCATTCTCTTTCTCCCCCCCTCTCCTTTTCCCCCCTCCCCCCCTTCCTCTCCTCCCTTTTCCCTCTTCCCTCTTCTCCCTCCTCCCTTTCTCTCTTTTCTTTTCCCCTTCCCCTTTCCCCCCTCATCCTTTTTTTCCCCTCCCCTCCTTTCTTCCCTTCTTTCCCCCTTTCCGCTCCCTCTCTCTCCTCTTCCATCCTCCTTTTTCCCCCCTCCCCCCTTCCCCCTTTCCCTTTCTCCTCCTGCTTCCCATCCCTCTTCTCTCTCCTCTTTTCTCCCCCTTCCACTCTCCTCCCATCTCTTTCCTATTCTCCCTCCTCTCTCTCTCCCACCCCCTTTCCCTTCCCCTTCCCCTCTCCTCTTTTTCTTTTTCAATTCTCTCCTCTCTCTCTCTCTCTGTGTGTCTCTCTGTGTGTGTGTGTGTGGGTGGTGTGTGTGTGGGTGTGTGTGTTGTGTGTGTGAACAGTCAAAACCAGTCAAGTTTCTAGGTCACTCATACAGTGAAATCTGACCAAACCGGACACTGAACAAACAAGATTCTTGTCAAACCAGCCAAGTTTCTAGGTCGCGAAGTTTCTCCTGTATAAATCGGATAAATACTAAGATATATATCTATATATAATCAGATAGGCAAGCTGGTAGGCAGACAGGCATATAGTGACTAAGTCTGTAAATGTTTTGCCCTATGATTATTAACATAAATATCACCTTTTAATGTTAACATGTTATTTACAAGGTTATATAATGTTTGTGGAATTATGGAAGATCAGTTGCATGTAATAGCCAATAAAACATCGTTTGATATACCAGCCGTGAAGCATTAGTTAGAACGGGAAAAAACTAAATGCACTAGAGCGATATCACTTAATGTGTTCTGGTTACTGACGCGTTTCGTCATTATGTATTATTCTGGTTTGTAAGTACTTTCCTAACACCTTGTAACGACCTGACTGATATCGCATAAGCAGACTTTGACACCTTCGTGATTCTGAGCCAAACACTTTCTTAGTCAGGTGCGGATCCACGGGAGGGTGCTGTGGATGCGAACACCCTCTTCCGAACTTTAAACGTGCCCAAAAGGAAGGTTTAAATTTTGTTTTGTTTAACGATATCATTAGAGCACATTGATTTAATAATCATCGGATATTTGATGTCTAACATTTGATAATTTTGACATATATTCTTAGAGAGGAAACCCGCTATAGTTTCCATTCGTGGCAAGGGATCTTTTATATGCATCATTCCAGAAACAGGATAGTACATACCACGGTCTTTAATATACCAGCCGTAGTGCACTGGCTGGGACTATACATATTCCAGTGGGCCCAATGACGGGATGCCCAAAAGGTTTCCCGTGGTTTAACGCTTGTCTGTATGAAAGTGCATATAAAAGATCCATTGCTGCTTATGTAGCGGGTTTCTTATAAGACTACTTGTAAACAATTTCCAAATGTTTCACATCCAATAGCCGACGATTAATAAATCTATGTGCTCTAGTGGTCTCGTTAAACAAAAACAAAACCTTAACAAAAGAAATTGGGGCTGGGCATAGAGGTGGGACGTAGCCCAATGGTAAAGCGCTCGCCTTATGCGTGATCTTCTAGGATCGATTCCCGTCGGCGGGCCCACTGAGATATTACCCGTTCCAGCCAGTGCACCACGACTGGTATATCAAATGCCGTGGTATGTGCTGTCCTGCCTGTGGGAAGTGCATAGTGGTTTCGTTAAACAAAACAAACTTTAACATTTTGTTTCTTTTTAATGGCGTTGATGTAATATTGTGGTCGGCTGGCTTTTAAAGAAAGTGATCTTTTATAAGGAATGTTTGTGTAATTTGAATTGACCGGTCTCTGTGGTGTCGTGGTTAAATCATCAGACTTACGGTCGGTAGGTACTGGGTTCGCGTCCTCGTACCGCCTCTCAAGTAAAGAACAATATATGTCCATAATCAGATTCCTTTCGCGTAATTGGTTTTAGGAGATAATAATTTCGACAAATTCAATACCGAAATGGCAGACATCTTGACTGAGACTCATAATGAATCTCGGTGGGTTTTCAAACAGTGTACCATGAGGCAATTTTGCGCCAAATTTGAGATTTGTGTCCGGAAAGTGAACAATTGGTGTTTTAACTCCACTGTATGTACTGCGTAACTATGTTTACACGATATACTGTCAATAAGACCATGATGTGTGCTGCCCTGTCTGTGATTTCTTCTCTAACATCCTGCACCAAATGATGACCTGCTGATGAACTGGCAGATGGGGGTTGTACTTTTCCATTTATTTCTAATCTTCATCCCAAAAACAATTGTTACTTGTTGTTGTTGTTTTTTCGCCAGAATCTACGGCGTAGGAAGGTGCCAAAATATGTGGGAGGGGGCACACTTTTATATTTACACACTTTTACACTATTATAATAAAGCAAAATATCTGAAAAGTGGGGGGCACATGCCTCACTCACCCCCCCCCCCCCCCCCCCCCCCCCCCCCCCGCTTCCTACGCCAGTGGAATTACATTTGTAGTCATCCAAATATAAGCAATTGGCAGAGCTCTAACCCAGTGACCCCTCCCGCTCATAAATGTGGATATGCTCCGCCCCTATTATTAATATGGTTACGACGGACTCCATGTATCACATCTGCAATGTGTTATTGCGTGTAACCGCCGCTGCTTGAACAATATGCCGTGTTTCGTTATACTAATATTGGCCCTTTTATTCCTGATGTTCGTGGAGTAACGGAAAATACGGGATCGCTTTACGTGCTTTAAGTACAAACGGCTTGGCTCTAAACCGCTGCACCGTTAAAACAGTGTACCAACAGCATTGCACATTTTCTAAACCACGTGAAGTGGATTTTTTTAATGTTTTTTAGCCAAACCCTTCGTGTCAACACAAATACTCTCAAGTATATTGTTAAAACATTACCTCAGCATACCTTTAAAAACACGTGTTGCGGGGTTGCTTTTCCCACGTATACTGAGGGACAGAAGTACAGGAACACGTAAACTATAATTATAGTAATGTCATGTAACGATTTTGTTTTCATATTTGTGGCGTATTGAAATAAATGAATAACAAGTCACAACGTGGATTGTGGGTTGTTATTTCTAACTCCAGCATGTAACAATAAGTTATGATTATGAAACAAAACTCTTGGTTATAGTAATGTCACTCGGATCTCCTAATGGAATTTGTGTTTTGCCAGAGAACTTAAGGAACGAAATGTTTTATTTAACGACGCGCTCAACACATTTTATTTACGGTTATATGGCGTCGGACATATGGTTAAGGACCACACATATATTGAGAGAGAAAACTCGCTGTCGCCACTTCATGGGCTACTCTTTTCGATTAGCAGCAAGGGGTATTTTATATGCACCATCTCATAGACATGATAGCACATACCACGGCCTTTGAGATACCAGTCGTGGTGCACTGGCTGTAGCGAGAAGCCAGATAACTTAAAGGCATGTGATCAGAACCTGTTTTTTTCGAGTTTGCCGTTCATTGATAACGGACACTTTTTTATAAGACACATACTAAACACGTATCCATACCGTGATATTTAGTCGTCATGGTATACCCGTTAACAGTGCCGGATTTATAAGGGGATAAAGGGGGCAATTGTCCCGCCGCCGCCACCCGTCAGTGCCCCCCTCTCCTCGACTAAGGACTTCCTTTATAAAAAATGTAATAATTATAAAATTAGTTAATTTTTTATTTGTCATGTAATTTAATTTCTATGTTGAGGGACCCCCGAACCTGAAGTGCCCCGGGCCCCTGCCCTGGACCCCCACGGTCTAAATCCGGCCCTGCCCGTTAAAGCTTCCTTGCAATAAACTCGAGGCAACAATTAAAATACAGTGTGTTTTTGATTGCTCGAAAAAAATACTATTATTGCATGACACTAATTGGTCTGATTGGCAGGTCTTCAACTAACGGGTAACCATGTTAATAATTATATGGCACACGTCAGATTTGCAATGAACTAATTCGTACTGTACGTGTAAAAAATAAATATATAAACTGTATTGTTACAAAGTTGAAATTGTACCATTGTGACAGCAGTAACAGCAAATACTGACTGCATCCAAACTCCTCTACCACAGTATCAGGACGTTAACGGAGTTACCGGGAGTCACCCCACATCCAATCTCACACGGCATCGCTGTATTTTATACAGTTAATTGTTTTCTTTTTGTTTAATAACACCACTAGAGCACATTGATATATTAATCATCGACTATTGGATGTCAACCATTTTGTAATGTTGACATATAGTCTTAGAGAGGAAACCCGCACACAGTTGTCTCATAGTACACTCTTTAAAAATCGAAGCAGGTGATTCCAAATTACACTAACATTTGTTATAAAAGGTCACTTTCCTTCACAAAAGAAAAACAATCAGCCGACCACTGTCAACCCTGTCAAAAAGAAACGAAATGGGGTTTTTTTAATTGTTTTGATTAATTTGGGGGGGGGAAGGGGGGGGGGGGGTATTTGTTTAACGACACCACTAGAACACATTGATTGATTAATCATCGGCTATTGGATGTCAAACATCTGCTAATCAGCAAAATATTTTTTCCATTAATCCGCAAAATATGTTTTCCATTAATATCTTTTATATGCACCATCCCACAGACAGGATAGCATATACCGCGGCCTTTGATATACTAGTTGTGGAGCACTGGCTGGAATGAGAAATAGCCCAATGGGCTCACCGACGGGGATCGATCCGAGGCCGACCGCGTATCAGGCGAGTGCTTTAACACTAGGCTACAATGCACCCATCCCGTGTTTTTATACAAGCATATCTACACGAACAGGGAATAAAATGTGTTATCAAATATCACGTGCTCCCTTATTTCTTTCCATCAGTATGTATGTTGCTAATAGAACTATTTTCAGGAAGTGCATGCTGTAATAGGTCGTTCGGGAATTTGTTCGACATATTGTGTTGCTCAGTTAATGACTACATCTCTGAAATCCTAGCCAGCTATTTATTTCCAAGTGTCAGAGCAGGTACTAGAACCCATCAGCTAAAGACACATCTAACTTTTCCTGACTTGCTAATTTACCTCCACGTAAAAAATAGAAAGTTAAAATGGTTCACAGAGTTAGGTACAAACTATTTAGTACGTTAAAGGCACTATACTAAGTTTGCTGCATTGTAAGATGCCTCCATTAATAAAATTCTGTAACGACTAGTATTACATATTATATATACATGTGTGTGTGTGTGTGTGTATATATATATATATATATATATATATATATATATATATATATATATATATGTGTGTGTGTGTGTGTGTGTGTGTGTATGTGTATGTGTATGTATGTGTGTATATATGTATATATATATATATATATATATATATATATATATATATATATATATATATATTCTTGTTTAGAATATCAGTGTCTGTATATTCGATGTGTTTCTGGTAGTCCACATATTTGTAAATACAGTAAAGTACACTTATAACGAGCATGCTTAGAAGGAATTACTGCATAGAACGAATTGATCTGAAAGTCCTGTTTTATCTCCCTATACATTAATTATATTAATAACCAACTTATGCTAATGTGTATAACGAACTACTGCTATAACGAACCAACTACCACGGTCCCTTCCGGTTCGTTATAAGAGTACTTTACTGTAGCTCAAACTGGATTTGGTATCCGAATAATTTTGTACATACTACCTAGTGCAAACTTAACGACATTAGAAATATGTTTAATATACAACCACTACAATTTTATTTATATTATTTTATTTTTAATATGTAATTACAGTCGTTAAAACGTCTCTGTTGGTCAAGAACATTTTAACGATCGCCGAAAACAGAAAATAGCCCCTTTAAGCGATTGACTTTAAATATCTGTGTACTAGGTTCTCATCCCGGAAAGGCTGCCATCCTGTTAAACTTTAGTTTTGTTTCAAGAAACCACTAGAGCATAATGATTAAATAAACCATCGTCAACTGGATGTGAAACATTTGGCAATTCTAAAGTAGTCATCACAGGAAACACGCTATTCATTAGCAGCAAAGGATCTTTTATATGGACTTTCCCAATGGCAGGACAGCACATGCCATATGGCACTGTGTGGGACGGGGAAAAACAATCAGACTACGGCTCAACTGAGATGTTCGATCCTACGATTGAAGGGAACTTTATTTACACTCAGGCCGTAGTCTACGGCATATGAGGACATGTTTACATATAACAATTAATACATTGTGACAAGATGGTGAAAGTACAATAACGTACATTAAAAAAAAAACACACACAGAAAATCATCTAGTATTCATAACTAAGTTACAAAATATAGAAAGTTTTCTAAGGAAACCAGCTTTTTTTTAGTTAAATAATTTATAAAATTTATATATATTTGGTTTTGATTGACAGAAAGCGGGTAAATAACGATTTCTTTCATTCTTAAAAAACATGCATGTAAATATATAATGAAACTCATCTCCGATGTCGTAATTTTTACATAATGGACATATTCGATTGTTTAGTGATACATTTTTCCATCTGCCAGTTTCAATAGGAAGATTATGATTTGAAATCTGAATCGTAATAATGGACACCAGTGTTTTTTCTCTATAAGTGTAAGATATGTCTCAAATGTAACAGTATTTTTTTTATAATTTATAATTTGAAGCTTTGGATGAGTTATTAACGTGAGTGTACCATGATTGTAAGTATTGATCAGTAAGCCTTGTGGAAATAGATATTTTCAACAAGGAACAACTAGTAATACCATTGCACTGTGAGTACCATATATATGTACAACCAATATCTAAAATTGATTTTACAAACATAATCCATTTGTGATGAAAAACATTATTGTTCACATCATTTAGTAATAATTTATAGACTAGTAATGATAACTTGGACTGTTTTCCATTGATTAATCGATACCAGAAAAAATGCATTCTTAATTTTACAGTGATATAAACTGGATAACGCCCAAGTTCTCCATATAGCTGTACAATGGTGTTGAATTCCCAACAGGTAATAACAATTTTAAAAACTGGTTACATAATTTTTCCATTAATGACAGAGTTTCAAAACCCCAAATTTCAATACCATATAAAAGGACTGGTAAAACCATGCAATCAAATAATTTAAGCTGACACTGTATGGAAATATTATAATACCTGCCTTGTCTTAGAACAAAGTAGATAGCCTTTTGTGCCTGTGTATATAACACGTTTCTTGTGGAATATAATACCAAGATATTTGTAACTTTCTACATTATCAAGCTTCGTATTTCCAAGATAAAATACTTTCTTACAATCGTTCTTATTGCCATTAAAAATTAAAACTTTTGTCTTCTTATAATTTACTGTTAATTTCCATTTCGTGCAATAAGAATAAAAAACATTTAGTGATTTTTGTATATCTTGATAATTATCTGCAAGGAGTACCGTGTCATCGGCATAAAGTAAAACAAAGAGAAAAAAAAAAAAAAAAAAAAAAAAAAAAAAAAAAAAAAACAAAGAGAACAACTGACGTATATATTAAGAAATCACTGAACATTTCATTTATACCGATGCCATGGCAGTCATCCCTTTTAAATGTATCTTCTATATCGTTAAGAAACAAGGAGAATAGCAGGGGAGTAAGCGAGCGCTCTACGGACTGGGCTATATCCCGCCCCTTGGATAAGGAAGGTGAATATTAATCGTTTCTGAATAAATAAATAAATAAATAAATAAATAAATAAATAAAAACCACCCCCAACTCCCATCTAAAGAAGAGTACGCTTTGCAACCTTGCGCCAGAAATCTACCGCCAGGTTGATGGAAATTAATGCGTCCATCCATCCATGTATTCCTCCATCTTCATATTTCAAAAAGCGAAATCGCCTCGTTACTTACCTAACATGGAATTATATATGGCATTAAATATACAGCGCCATGTAGAGATATGTTATTTAATATATGCGCATGCCGTGACCAAATGCTCGAACACATGTATCCAGTACGCATTTCTCACGGAGCTGCCTATAATTAAAAAAAAAGAGGAAAATGTAACTCGTTACCAATTAAACGGACATCAGGGAAATGGCATGGCTCTTCGTCATAAACGGCCAATTATGATGTCACGGCGGCGTTTCATCTCGAGGCTGAGTAAGCAACCCTTCATTTCCTCGTGACTTTCCAAAATATCAACTGCTAAATTATATTAATTTGGTTATTTTCTCCAGTTACAAAACACTGACAGCGAGTAATGGAGCTCTCCACGCGTCTGTGTGTTTATTATCTCGACGTGATCTGGGCTATAGCGCGACATCTCTGATAAGAGGGTGTGGGAGCTAGTTTCCGTGTAATTATTTTCGTAGAGAAATCACGTCTGTTATTTTCGCGGGATTTGTTAACGGTTTTAAAAACTACCGGCCTCGGTACTCTGACTGTGGTGTCGTTTGGTTAAACACGCCATCCGTAATTATAATGACTGGTAGGTACAGGGTTCGGAGCCCGGTACCGGCTCCCATCTAGAGCGAGTTTTAACGACTTGATGGGTAGGTGTAAGGCCACTACACCCTCTCTCTCACAACTAACTTACTGTCCTGGACAGACAGCCCAGATGGCTGAGGTGTGTGTGTGCCCAGGACAGCGTGCTTGAACCTTAATTGGATATAATTGAAATGAAAGGAACGGTTTTAATAGAAGTGGGTTGTGAAACTCGAAGCGCTGTTCTCATTTCATTTGCAGTTATTTTCGTGTTTATATCCAATTAACGTTCAAGCATGCCTTCCTGGGCACACACACCTCAGCTTTCTGGGCTGACTGTCCAGGACAGTGAGTTAGTTGTCAGTGGTTTGTGAGAGAAACGTCGGTGTAGTGGACTTACACCACATACCCACGGAGTCGTTAGACCTCGCTCTGAGTGGAAGCAGGTACCGGGCTGCGAACCCAGTACCTGCCAGTCTTGAGTCCGATGGCTTAAACACTACACCACCGAGGCCGGTAGCGCTGTTCTGTCATATGCAGGTTTCAATTTGTCCAATCAGTCTTTGGCAAGGAAGGAAGGAAATGTTTTATTTAACGACGCGCTCAATACATTTTATTTACGGTTATATGGCGTCAGACATATGGTTATGGACCACACATATATTGAGATAGGAAACCCGCTGTCGCCACTTCATGGGCTACTATTTTCGATTAGCGGCAAGGGTTCTTTTATATGCACAGACAGGATAGCACATACCACAGCTTTTCGTGGTGCACTGGCTGGAACGAGAAATAGCCCAATGGGCCCACCGACTGGGATCGATCCTAGACCGACCGCGCATCAAGCGAGCGCTTTACCACTGGGCTACGTCTCGCCCAATCAGTCTTTAGGTGTTTCACGACTATTGTTCTTTTTATAGCATAGCCGGAAATACGGATATTATCCTATATAGCAATTAAACCGAGGAAATAAAGTTCTAATTTTGTAGAAAATAGCCGCTGTGACGTCATTCGTCTTGTGGTGTGGATATATATATATATATCAAGTTCGCCTACTAGAGTTGAAAATAATACCATTCCTTCCTTCGGAGTGTCCGAAAACGGAAGCAATTCCCATTAAACCTTAGTACGCACGCAACACACTACATGATATGGCATTCAGTTCTATATTCGGGAATCGACCCGTTTTATACACTACAATTATAAGAGTTGTCCTTTCAACACTACCTTAACCTAACGGTCAAATCAGTTCTGATTCCAACAAAATATTTCCTTCATTCATTTTTTTTATACTTAATTTCGCGCATCTGTCCAATTAAGGTTCAAGCACGCTGTCCTGGGCACACACCTCAGTTACCAGGTCTGTCTGGGCAGGGCTGAGGTATGTGCCCAGAACAGCATGCATTGAACCTTCCCCCACACCGAATATCTCTCTCACAAACCACTGACCCACTGTCCTGGACAGACAGTCCAGATAGCTGAAGTTTTGACCCAGAACTGCGTGCCATAACCTAATAAACCCTAAAGTAAGTATAAATAAACGAACTGGTTCAGTTTGCCTTCAGTAGCCTATTACTCGACACCGTTCCCTAATGTAACAAGCCAGCCGCCGTTCAGTTGATCGGAAGCAATTTAATAATTGGGAACCGCGATGGAACAGAACTGACACTGGAAAATCCCATAACAGCCAGAACAAAGATCATTTTCATGATTTGATTTTTGAGGAAACTAATACCATGTTTATAGTTTATTCTGAGAGGTTGTTATAACAATGCAAGATCATTGTAGGGCTTTTGAAATGCAAATATAACTGTGTTATCTTACAGTTCCGTGTGTTTGATGTTAGTGCCACTGCGCTTTCATCAGTAGTTATTGGCATTCTGTAACCAAGCGGAATGGTGCCATGTGTGTGTTTTGTATCCGTTTTGCTTTCTAACTGCAATATTTTGGTAATTCGTTATTTCATTTATTTTCTCGTTATATCATTTTCTAATCTACTCATCTCTCTCTCTCTCTCTCTCTCTCTCTCTCTCTCTCTCTCTCTCTCTCTCTCTCTCTCTCTCTCTCTCTCTCTCTCTCTCTCTCTCTCTCTCGATATTACAAAGTCCTCGACCTGCAATATCTGTTTTTGTTTTTGTTTGTTTTGTTGTTATTGGGTTTTGTTTTGGGTTTTTTGCTTGTAAGATTTGATTTGTTGTGTTTTGTTTTTGTTCTAGTTTGTTTTTAGGGTTTCCTTTTTTGTTGCTTTTTTTTTTTCTTGGAGGGGGTGGTATTTTGTTTATAGTTTTGTGGGGGGGGTTTTGGTTTTTGTGCGTATTTCTTTTGTGTTTTTATGAGGGTTTTTTTTTTCTTTCTTTCTTTCTTTCTTTCTTTCTTTTTTAATTAACCGTCCTACGGTGAAAGTTTTTATTTAAAAGTTGTTTGTTTATATTTGTGCCTAGTGCTATCAACTGACAGATTTTAATCACCTGACTACCGCGAACTTCTCTGTCCCATGTCATCGCCCGCGCCCCGCCTTACCAAATAGCATGTACATGCGCTTAGCATCTAAGCAACTGCTTTATATGCGCTGTTGGAGTAACACTGCTAACAATAGTAAGTTATGGCTGGCTCGTCTATTTTAGGTCTGATAGATTTCTAAACTTGTTAATATGAATTGCTTGTCAACTTTCTAGTCATCTGATCAGTTCTGCAATATCTCATAGCCGTGTCTTGTTTTTTTCTCAGGTTTTGTCCCAGCGTTTTCTTCTACCTGGCTAGTGTGGTGCCAGCCATCTGGTTCCTGGAATTGCACGAGATGGAGTCGAGGATAGCGCTCAAAGAGAACATCAACGCCACCTTATGGCGCGAAAACGAAACAGCGGAGGATCTAAGCATCGCCATCGACCAGCTAGGTGTGAGTGTTTAGTTATCAATCAACCTGTCATTAAACCTGTTCTAGCATGTCGGGGCGGATTCGGTGGTGCGGGTAGGGGCGTATTGAGGAGAAAATATCACTTTCAATGCATAAAGGGGGAAGCGTACGATGGGCCGCGCTATCGGTCGTCCTCGATGGACTCTGTAATTCTCCGGTCCGTTTATATGCTTTTCTGCCCAGGACAAAGTACAGATTCTCTTTTAATATACATGTAATTTATTAACCCCAGGAAACTTATGGTAATGTCAGATTCTTTGCTACTCTCTCTCTCTCTCTCTCTCTCTCTCTCTCTCTCTCTCTCTCTCTCTCTCTCTCTCTCTCTCTCTCTCTCTCTCTCTCTCTGTCTCACGCAGGCACGTACGCACACACACACATACACACACATTGTTAACAACATTTCCATTTTTAATACTTCATAATGCTCAGAAATATATAATTCAAACATGTCAAAAGAATTTTTTTTTAATCTAAGACGTCTTCGCCCCTCTTGTTGAATTATAGACCTGCACCTCGAACCTTCGTGCATATTGCAAATCGTTACATCAAGTTCAACTGTTAGAACGCAGCTTAAGACGTACCGAATGACAACAGGAATGTACCTCGCATTAAATTGTTTATGTATGTGTAGCAAATGCAGGTGATAGCAGACGTTAGAAACACAAGATATAAACCTATCAAACCTTTCGTTATAATTTGTCAGTCCAATTCAAGCAGGTGAATGAGGTGCGTAGCCATTTTTTGAAGGTGTGTCTGTCACTCTTAACGGTGGCTACGTGGTTAGGCCATCGGACAACAGGCTGGTAGGTACTGGGTTCGGATCCCAGTCGAGGCATGAGATTTTTAATCCATATACCGACTCCAAACCCTGAGTGAGTGCTCTGCAAGGCTCAATGGGTAGGTGTAAACCACTTGCACCGACCGATGATCCATAACTGGTTCAACAAAGGCCATGGTTTGTGTTATCCTGCCTGTGGGAAGCGCAAATAAAAGATCCCTTACTGCTAATCAGAAAGAGTAGCCCATGAAGTGGCGACAGCGGGTTTCCTGTCAAAATCTGTGTGGTCCTTAACCGTATGTCTGACGCCATAAAACCGTAAATAAAATGTGTTGAGTGCGTCGTTAAATAAAACATTTCTTTCTTTCTTTCTGTCACTCTTAATGTCTGTCTCTCTTTCTATCTGGGGCGGGACGTAGCCCAGTGGTACAGCGCTCGCTCGATGCGCGGTCGGTGTGGGATCGATCCCCATCAGTGTGCCCATTGGACTATTTCTCGTTCCAGCCAGTGCACCACTGCTGGTATAGCAAAGGCCGTGGTATGTACTACCCTGTCTATGGGATGGTGCATATAAAAGATCCCTTGCTGCAGATCGAAAAGAGTAGCTCATGATGTGGCGACAGCGGGTTTCCTCTCTCAATATCTGTGTGGTCCTTAACCATATGTCTGACGCCATATAACCGTAAATAAAATGTGTTGAGTGCGTCGTTAAATAAAACATTTCTTTCTTTCTCTTTCTATCTGGGGCGGGATTTAGCTCAGTCGGTTGAAAGCTCGCCCGAGGTGCTTGCGTCACATGATCGATCGACTTCGGTGGATCCATTCGACTGATTGGGGTTTTCTCGCTCCAACCAGTGCACCACAACTGGTCAAATGCCTTGGTATGTGTTGTCCTGCCTGTAGGAAAGTGCATATAAAAAATACCATGCTGCTAATGGAAAAATGTTTCGGGTTTCATATGATGTTATAATTAGGCATCCAATACCCGATGATTAATAACTCAATGTGCTCTAGTGGTATCGTTAAACAAAACAAACTTTATTTAATCAACTCTAGTCGTATTAAAGGATTTTTTTAACATGGAGAACTATAAGCTTCGTTCTTGTGAAGTGTCGGAGTCAAAAATAATAATGTTAATTCAAATCCATATTTAGATCGCCTTGTAACTGGGGATTGGGGGTGGCTCCCACCCAGAGCGGGTTTTAACGACTCAATGGGTAGGTGTAAGACCACTACACCCTCTTCTCTCTCACTAACCAGTAGCAACTAACCCACTGTCTTGGACAGAGAGCACAGATAGCTGAGGTGTGTGCCCAGGACGGCGTGCTTGAACCTTAATTGGATACAAGTTGAAATAAAATGAAATTAGTCATTGCTTGTGGAGTCGTTCAATATTTTGTTTATTTAGGGAGTATACATGAACACAACATGAAATTAGTCATTGCTTGTGGAGTGGTTCAGTATTTTGTTTATTTAGGGAGTATACATGAACACAAAATGAAATTAGTCATTGCTTGTGGAGTCGTTAAGTATTTTGTTTATTTAGGGAGTATACATGAACACAAAATAAAATTAGTCATTGCTTGTGGAGTCGTTAAGTATTTTGTTTATTTAGGGAGTATACATAAACACAAAATAAAATTAGTCATTGCTTGTGGAGTGGTCAGTATTTTGTTTATTTAGGGAGTATACATAAACACAAAATGAAATTAGTCATTGCTTGTGGAGTGGTCAGTATTTTGTTTATTTAGGGAGTATACATAAACACAAAATGAAATTAGTCATTGCTTGTGGAGTGGTCAGTATTTTGTTTATTTAGGGAGTATACATAAACACAAAATGAAATTAGTCATTGCTTGTGGAGTGGTCAGTATTTTGTTTATTTAGGGAGTATACATGAACACAAAATGAAATTAGTCATTGCTTGTGGAGTGGTCAGTATTTTGTTTATTTAGGGAGTATACATAAACACAAAATGAAATTAGTCATTGCTTGTGGAGTCGTTAAGTATTTTGTTTATTTAGGGAGTATACATGAACACAAAATGCAGTTTTAAAATACCGAATCATTTCCGAACTTCCATTAAAGGGACTGACCCTAGTTTCAACCTGCTAAAATTAACACTTAGTTTAGTTAATCCATAAACCTGTAACTCATTTGGATAAAGTTACAATTGAGTGAAACATGAGTCTGTGACTTTCAAATGGTGAAATACCATCTAAAATAGACTAAACCTCGACTGTTGCTTCTCAGACGCACGTGCATTTTGTGATATTACAAACACCAGGATGACCAAAAACTGAAATGGATAATCTAAACAATAAAATCTAAGTAAAGTATGATTTCAGTTATCAAAAACGGCTCTAATAGTCAAAAATATGCCTGAGTGTTTAAAAACTAGGGTATGTCCCTTTAATTTTAATGGACTGCCCTTATTATATTTATTTTTTCATGCTTCAATCCTCCATGATCTACTAACACCATAAAACTCAGTGGTACAGCGAAATCAAATTAGTTAATTTGTGTTGCCATGATTATTTCTGCGGGGAAGCCCGAGTGCAAAAAGTGTGGTATGCAGAGGAAACGATCTCCCAAAGGGCGACAACTGATACGAAACAATCCCACAAAATGCAGCCAAGCGCAAATGTTTCAAATTAAGCACATTTGCTAATAAAATGGCGTTTGCATTAGAAACCGTGAGAAATATTTTTTTCATAATGAATAGAACCGCTGGTCCGGACACTTAGCTGAAATGCCTTAGTACCAAAAGGATGCGTCTACGAGTATTTTTTTATGTATTTAATTTATATTTTGAAACTTTTAATATCGCCCAAATCGGGGGGGGGGGGGGGGGGGGGGGGGGGGTTGTTTTTTAAAATAAAAAACACCCCAAACATTCTGTTTGTGTTGCTCCCTTGGCTATTAACTGTGTACCCCTCGGATTGAGGTTTTACCGTCCATACGAGTGCTACACGACTGGTATATCACAGGTCGTGGTATGTGTTGTCCTATCTATGAAAAAGTGCATGTAAACGACCCTTGCTGCTAATCTAAAAAAAAAAAAAAAATGACTGTTTCCTCTAAGAATTACCAAATGTTTGACATCCAGTAGCCGATGATAAATTAATCAATGTTCTCTAGTGATATCGTCAAACAAAACAAACTTTAACTGAAGACTGTGTCAGAATTACCAAATATTTGACATATAATAATAAATGTGCTCTAGTGGTGTCAGTAAACAAAATAACATTTATCTAAAGACCGTGTGTGAGAATTATCCAATGTGGGACATCCAACCACCGGCGGTAAATCTTTGATAAATTAACAAGTGTGCTCTAGAGGTGTCAGTAAACAAAATAACATTTATCTAAAGACCGTGTGTGAGAATTATCCAATGTGGGACATCCAACCACCGGCGGTAAATCTTTGATAAATTAACAAGTGTGCTCTAGTGGTGTCGTTCAACATACAAACTTCAATCGAAGACGGGCGGGACATAGCCTAGTGGTAAAGCGCGCACTTGATGCGCGGTTGGTCTGTGTTCGATCCCCGTCGGTGGGCCCATTGGGGTATTTATCGTTCCAGCTAGTGCACCACGACTGGTATATCAATGGTCGTGGTATGTGTTATCTTGTCTGTGGGATGGTGCATATAAACGATCCCATGCTACTAATAGAAAAATGTAGCGGGTATCCTGTCTTAGACTGTATGTCACAATTACCAAATGACTGACATCCAATTGTCGATGATTAATAAATCAGTGTGCTCTAGTGGTGTCGTTAAGCAAAACAAACTTTAAACTTTTCAATCGAAGACTGTTTCATTTCATTTTAACTTATTTTCGTACTTATATCCAATTAAGGTTCAAGCACGCTGTCCTGGGCACACACCTCAGCTATCTAGGCCTGTCTGTCCAGGACAGTGGGTTAGTTGTTAGTTGGCTAGTGGGAGAGAAGTGGGTATAGTGGCCTTACACCTACCCATTGAACCCTTAAGAACTCGCTCTGGGTGGGAGCCAGTACCGTGCCTACCAGCCTGTAGTCCGATGGCTTAATCACTGCGCCACCGAGGCCAGTATCGAAGACTGTGTGAGAATTTGTAAATATTTAACATCCAATAATCTATGTGCTCTAGTGGTGTCGTTAAACAAAACAATAACCGATAATAAATTAATAAGTGATCTCTTGTGGTGTCGTTAAACAAAACATACAATTAGCCTTCAGACTGAATTGGTGGGCGCGATTCAAAAACGAAACGTATGGTATTAATTACCTACTACCCCCTCCCCTTCCCACTCCGATGAATCCGTCTGATTTTAACATTCCTTTCATTTGTGTTTCAGCTAGAGATCAACATTCCTTTAGCTCTGTCGTCTGACCTGTGGCTGCGAGTCATCGAACAGTTTCTTCTTCTGATGCTCATTCTGGGACGGTGGATCCTCCCTAAAGGCGCCCTCTCACACGACCAGTTGTCGCAGCTTCTCCTGGTGTACGTGGGAACTGCCGCCGACATTGTGGAGTTCTACGAAGCGTTTAGCGAAGACGGGGTGTGTACAGTGCTTTATATCAAGAACAAATTCCGTAATCTGGGACACGAATAAATAGAAGTTACCAGTCAACACATACACCTTAAGAAGACCTTAGTAATAATTGCAGAGCCAATATTAAACATATATAAAAGAAATCCCTTGCTACTGCTGAAAAAAGAAATGTAGCGGGTTTCCTCTAAGACTATGTAAAAATTACAAAATATTTAACATCCAATAGCCGGTTGTGAACAAATAATATGCTCTAGTGGTGTCGTTAAACTTTTTTTTTCACTATTCTGCTTTCAGGTGAAGTATAACCGTGTCCTGTGCTACATCGTCCTCGGCATCTGGACGCTCAGTTTGCTGCAGTTTACATTGGTCCTGACGGCCACGAAGGCCAGACGCGACCAATCGGGAGTGCCGAGTCCTCACGAAGCAGACGACAACATCGGCTGTTGCAAGCCGGAGATCTACGGAATCCTCATCTCGATCATCCTCCAGGACCTCCCGTTCCTCGTGGTGAGACTTCTCCTCATCTTCAGACACAAGATCGTCAGCTACACCAACATGTTCTTCACTTCCAAGAATTCTCTCGTCATCCTCCTGCTCGTGTACAGACTGTGTGTTGTCCAGCTCGAGGCCAAGTCGACCAGCAAGGCCAAGCAGAACCCGAGAGTCAGAGACGCGCGCGACTGCGAGGCTGCCAAAGTGAATCTCATTGGACGCGGTAACCCCAAGATGACGAATGCCCGACCTCGTAACAACTACACTGCGTCGAGGCCGCAACAGAGAACGGCGGCTTCGAGAATGTGAAATGTTCGACAGTTTCAACTTTGTTTATATTTTTCTCCATTGTCCCCTTTTTCTATCATGCCATACATCTATCAAGGACACACAGTTGGTATTGAAATGTGACTGCGAGGCTGCAGAAGTGAATTTCATTGGAAGAGTTATCCCTAGACGACGAATGCCCGACCTCGTAACAATTATATTGCGTCGAGGTCGCAATCGGGAACGGCGGCTTCGAGAATGTGACGTTTTCAACAGGTTTTTTGGTCTATTTCTTTGTTGTTGTTGGTTTTTTCCATCTTCACCTTTCTTATCATGAAATACATCTGGTAAGGACACACTGTTGGTATTAAAATACGACTGCGAGGCTGTGGAAGTGAATCTAATTGGAAGCGGTAATTCGAAGTCGACGATAACAATAACAGCTTCAAAGATGTAAAATGGTTGACAGTTTCAACTTTGTTTATCATCTGTTTTCTTCGGCGTTCCCTTTATTTTATCACGCCATACATCTATCATGGACACATGCGAGACTGTGAAAGTGAATTTCATTGGACGCGGTAATCCGAAGTCGATGAATGCGTGACCTCGTAACAAATACACTGCATCGAGGCCGCTAAAGAGAATAACAGTCTCAAAGATGTGAAATGTTCGACAGTTTCATCTTAGTTTTATTTTATTTGTCTTCATCGTTCCCTTTTTAATCAGGAAATACAACTGTCAAGGACACACTGTTGGTACTGAGGCTGCGAAAGTGAATCTCGTACTAATAATATTGCGTGAGGCCTTACGAGAGAACCACAGCTTCAAAGATGTGAGATGTTCGACAGTTTGAACTTTCTTTATCTTCTTTATCTTCATTATCGTCCCCTTTTTTATCACGCCATACATCTGTTAAAGACATATTATTGGTATTGAAAGACGACTGCGAGGCTGTGAAAGTGAATTTCACTGGACGCGGTAATCTGAAATGACGAATGCGCGACCTCCTAGCAATTATACTGCATAAGAGAGAACCACAGCTTCTTGGATGTGAAATAGTTGACAGTTTCAACTGTGTTTATCGTCTTTTTTCTTCATCGTTCCCTTTTTATTATGTCATACATCTGTTAGGGACTCACTATTGGTATTGAAATGATTTGCCTGCATCCATGTATACGGATGTAAATTGTTAATCAGGGTTGTATTGTTTAGGAAAGCTATCCGCCTGAACCTGTTCATTTGTCATTCAGTTATTGGAATGTGGAACTGATTCTTTGGAATAAAACGAAAATATTGTATTACTAAATGGGAAGAAATACGAGTGTTGGTGGAATGAGACTCAACTGGATGTTTTAAGGAGTATGTAATGCTGGGACATGGGACGGGCGGATAACATTTCCTTTTTTTAAATTAATTCTGGCATCTGGCATCAGTGTCAAAGACATAGTGTTGTTGTTGTTCCAGTGGAGGACCGAGTCCATAAGCAGATTTGACCAGAGCTGAGTTGAAAGTTTGAAGGACCATAAACTATTAAAATATACACTGAACACAAAACGAAAACACCACTTAAATATAATTTCGATGCTTTTTTTTTTCTTCTTGCTTTTTTTTTTTAAAGAAAGCATCAGCACATGAGATTCAGTAGACATGCAGGTTTATCAGTTCACAGGATTAAGCGTTTGTAATCAAGTAAACCCATTCTAATTGCACACTAATATGCGTTTCTTATGGTGTTTGGTGTAGACTCGAGTAAAGACTTAAACACGAAGCATTTGGTAAGCTGTTGTTCAGACGGCAAGGTCGTGGTTCTCAAGACTGTTGCCTAAATGCTCGCATAGACTGGATCCGGCGCGTATGATGCACCTGCGGCTTGCGTTTGGGGCATAATATACACTACAATATACAATTGGTTCATTGCGGCTGGCGGAATGCATTTTGTAGATGCACGCATCCAGTCTTGACGCCCTCATTGAAACCAGTGTATTTCTTTTTCTTTTCTGTATTCTTTATTTTTTTCCTTTTTCTTTTATTTTTTCTTTATTTTTTTCTATATTTATTTTTTTTATTTATTTTTTATTTTTTTGAGCCGGACCGCATACACGCGCCGCGTCCAACCAATATGCATGTTTAGGCCCCGTCATGCTTTTGGATCTCAAGTGTTGGACTCTTGTTGATGTTGTTCTTGTTTAATGCATGCATATGCATTTACTAACAGTGCCAAGAACATGTTGTTATGAATGCATATGCATTTACTGACGGTGCCAAGAACATGCTGTAATGCATGCATATGCATTTAACGATGCCAACAACATGCTGTAATGCATGCATATGCATTTACTAACGGTGCCAACAACATGCTGTTATGCATACATATGCATTTACTAACGGTGCCAACAACATGCTGTAATGCATGCATATGCATTTACTAACAGTGCCAACAACATGCTGTTATGCATACATATGCATTTACTAACAGTGCCAACAACATGCTGGTTTTTTACCACTATTTTTCTGCATGATCTTTTAGATATGTCCAAATGTTTGTTTTGTTTAACGACACAACTAGAGCACATTTTAAACTTGTCCAGGGCTCGAAGTTAGCATTTTAGCTAGGCGCATAGTTCGCATAAACTAAGAAAAATAGGAGCAAGATATTTAAGGAGCAAAACTTGAAATGTAAAACAATAACAGGAAGGTATGACACTCTAGTGAACATTTAATGTAAAGATTATAAGCTCCTTTCATGGATATTTTGTTTATTGGAGTATTTTAAAGTTACGCACTTCTGTTGCATGTGTTTAGAAGACAGTTATAATGTTTTGACGTGCAAAACTGAATTGTAATGTTCAGTAATATTTTAATATATCATTTGCATCACATCTGAACTTTTGTAAGCATCGTTATCAACCGAACATCATCAGTTTTGATAAATAGGATTATAAATAGTTTATATGTTTACACCCACACCCACACCACACGCGCCCAAAACCATAATAAGGCTGTAGACCGCTAGGTCTGTTGGGCACAATGCACTACAGTAGTCCTCAAATAATGACCCTCTGAATAAAGATGTCCACATATATAAAGACCTTTTGGTGTGGTGCTAAAATCGATTTGATATTTAAACAAACCCCTCGGTAATAACTTCCCTTCAGATAAGACCTTAATATTGTGGGCAAAATGGTAGGTCTGACATGCTGGTGTCTACAGCAGTAGAATATAATGACCGACTGAATCAACAACATACTTTCATATACATTAATATATTGTATTCATACACTGACGTGATGATGTCTACGGTAGTAAAATATAATGACTGATTGAATCAACACCATACTGACATATACATTAATTTATTGTCTTCATACACAAACAACCACTTTACACACAGCTTTACTTGCGCCTGGCTTGACTCATGGCAAATTTGTCAATGACAGAGACCTATTGAAAACCAACTACTGTAAGGCTAGATTCAATAGCCAAGGGCGATAGGACACACAGTCGATCATCACCCATTCTTGAGCAAAGGTAGTTTTTTTTAATTATTCTCTTGAGGGCAGAGAATTATGGCTCTACAGAACAGATGATGTTAGGTGTGCACACATAAACATACACCCACTCAATGCAGTGTCCATATTGAGAGGGTAACTCCCGTCCCGGAATTGGCCACTGGCGAGGTCAGAGGATAACTCCGGGATTGGTGTGCCTGAAACTTCAGTGGATACGGGCACGTTAATGGAGTTCCCATCCCATCCATCTCATATTGGCATACACACTCTGGACACTTTTAGCACGGGCGTTCGTGTATATAGTCAGGGTAGATCGCCATTCTCCTATTTATAGGAAAAGTGTAATTTAGTGCTCCATGCAAACAAACAAAAAAATCTTCTTCTTTTTTTTTTCTTTGGGGGGAGGGGAGGCAAGAATTTGCCGCCCACTAAAATGTTGCGCTCTAGACCTGTGCCTAGTATGTGCACCATTACGGCTCTGGTTACAATGCAAGCACTCTACAGGGCTGTATAGGTATGACCGCGGTTAAGGGGTTAAACCTGAAGGGGGAAACACTAGTTGGCTACTCGTACCATTTATAGGTGTCAGGCTGACATTAGTTTTATCTCGTTACAGAAAACAAAAACGTGTTTTTAGTTAGGGTTTTTTGTTTTCTTCTTCTTCTATCTTTCTTTCTTTTTTCTTTTTTTCTTTTTTTGTTGTCATTAATTCCAATTAGGCTTGACTTAAACAGAAAAAGAAACTCATTTTGGAAACCGGTGAAGGATGTCTTCTTCTCATTGATTTAAAATTACATTATCTTCATTAGTTTACCGTACCAAATTCCATGGTTGGCTTTTCTTCTTCTTCTTCTTTTTGTCAATACTAGTTGGAGATCCGTTTTTTAAATGCGTTGGGTTAAAAAAGAAAGTCGAGAATAAGAATTTCAAACACCATGACTAGAAAGAAAGAAAGATATGTTTTATTTAACGACGCACTCAACACATTTTATTTACGGTTATATGGCGTCAGACATATGGTTAAGGACCACACAGAGTTTGAGAGGAAACCCGCTGTTGCCACTACATGGGCTACTCTTCCGATTAGCAGCAAGGGATCTTTTATTTGCACTTCCCACAGGCAGGATAGCACAAACCATGGCCTTTGTTGAACCAGTTATGGATCACTGGTCGGTGCAAGTGGTTTACACCTACCCATTGAGCCTTGTGGAGCACTCACTCAGGGTTTGGAGTCGGTATCTGGATTAAAAATCCCATGCCTCGACTGGGATCCGAACCCAGTACCTACCAGCCTGTAGACCGATGGCCTAATCACGACGCCACAGAGGTCGGTAACACCATGACTAATGCTTTCTCAATTATCTCACAATAATAGAATTTTTTTTATATCATATTTCCTTATTTAAGCTCTCTCTCTCTCTCTCTCTCTCTCTCTCTCTCTCTCTCTTCTCTCTCTCTCTCTCTCTCTCTCTCTCTCTCTCTCTCTCTCTCTCTCTCTCTCTCTCTTGATATGGACTGAATGATTTTAGATCCCGAGACTGTCTCTCTGTTTCTCTCTTTCTTCTTTTTTTGGACACAAAAGTATTTGGATACGCACTAATCATCAAGGATGATGTTTTCAATACTATTTCCCCTGAAAGATGTTTTATTTGTGGATATTCTGCTGTTTACAATGATGATCTCACGATTTCTCTTTGAACCATGGACGTCGTAAACCATGGAGGTGTAAACATTCGTGTATTAAGTTCGCTCTTCGCCAGTTCTCTTCACCTTGATTTGTGGCTAACGTCAGAAAGGTAAATAAAAACATACAACGTACTTTACACGTGTTTATAATGTGTTCTGCACGGATCATCATCGTCGTCTTGCACGGATAGCACGTGGTAGAACGATTAGACCGTGGATGAGAAATCCGGAGACTGCATCCAGTTTGTCTAGAGCAGTGGTGCTGAATTTGTCTTCATTGATGCTTAATTAATGATTCCCATACAATATGTAACCTGTCGGCGACCGACGCAGACCAAAATTGTTGTTTTTTTAATCTTTTATCATTATTATTATTATTATTATTTATTAATTATTATTTTTGTTATTATTTGTTTGGGGGGTGGGTTGGGGGGGGGGTGTTTTTGAGTGGGGGTTTTCGTATTTTGGGTTGGGTTGGGTTTTTTGGGGGAGAGCGTTTGATTGTTTAGTGGGGTTTTTTGGGTTGTTTTTTTTTTTTAGGGGGGGGGGGTGCTTATAGGTTGCTTTTTTCTTGGTTTTTTTGTTTGTTTGGGGGGGGGGGTTTCTATGATGATACATGCGCAAACAGAATTGTTGCAAAAAAATTAAAATACTAAATAAATAAATAAAAATAATAAATAAACAATACACACAAAAAATACACAGAAAACAAACAAAAACGAAACCCAACAACATCAACAACAAACAGATGGATGGTTTCTGTCGATCTGTGTTAGTCGCAAATGTGTTACATATTTGATAGAAACCAGATTTAGATGCGTGTATCGGCGTTTAATTCACACGCTGTTCGCCAAATCGCCAGATGCGAATTAAAAGTCTAATTTGGCGAATGTATATCATAATAAAATTACCAGTATGTGTGTTGTTTGTAAATCTGCCGCCGTTTTGCTTGGCTCACTCTGTGTTTTATTAGTGCATCTTCTGGTACACATTAATAGTCCATTCAGACCACCTCGACGATTTTGTATATGGTGGAATTTTCATTCGTAAATCATAATTCATCATGTTTTGTTCATTCCCTGGTGTACCCATTATATTCTTGTACAAAGAGGAGAGCCAAGAAGTTTGCATTGACTGTAATTCGAGTTTATTCGGAACACCTCTCACTTTGGCGTATGCCCTATTCATTAAAAAAACTAAATAATAATAGGCCTAATAATATGAACAAAATTCCAAGGCGGCTTGATCCTACCACCCATGCACCATAGAGGAGCACTCTACCGAGAAACCACCCTGCAGGGCCCCGTTCCACAAAGCGATCTTAGACCTAAGATCAACTTAAGTACATACGGTAGCTATGCGCTTAAAGTAATGTTAGGTCTAAGATCGTTTCGTGGAACGGGGCCCAGGTCAGTAAAATAATATCTGGAGCGGAGCAGGGGATACAATCTGTAGTGGAGGGGGGCATGGTGTCTAGTTGGAGGTGGGGGCACAAGCCAGATTTTTATCATCATTTATATGGAGTAGGACACAAAAGTACTATTTTGTCCTCAAGTTGTAGGCAGGGGGGGAGGGGGGAGGGGGGCATAAACGTACGAGATGGGGAGGGGGCAATATCAGTTGTAATACCTGTTGATAGCACCCCTTCCGCCCACCACCCTTCACGACCTTGCTGAGCTTAGTCCCGTCCTTGCATGTAATTTCAACCAGTGCCCCAGGCAGATTGCTTTCGTGCCTAGGGTAGTGGCTTTTAAACTTAAACTGGATATAAAGAAAAAATTTACATATTATTGCCATCGCCAAGGGCGTTTGATTATTTCATCAACCTAACAGTTCTACCGCGTATTCCCACCAGAGTTAACAATAAACCATAACAAAATCCAGCGTTGTTTGGCAACAGTTCATACATATTGTGTTGTGTTAAGCATGGAAGGAGGATTTTAAAATATTGATCGCAAATACATACACGCGAATTAAAAACACAATTTTCAGTTATCATTAACGTTAGCCATTACATTGCGGTTATATATTTATGATAAAAAAAAGGTTTGTTTTGTTTAACGATACCACTAGAGCACGTTAGATTTATTAATATTCGGCTATTGGATGCAGGGCCGTAGCTAGGATTTTTTGTTGGTGGGGGGGGGGGGGAGAGACTGAGTAGTTAATAGTCTAAAACTCCTTAAACGGTTAAGAGAATTTTCTTTAAGTTTCTATAATTGTTTCCGGATTACCCCCCCCCCCCCCCCCCCCCCCCCCCCCCCCTCCGTACCTGTAACGCATTAGACGAACGCTTTACCACTCGGCTACGTCTCGCTACTATAATCACAACTGATATCAATAGAAGGCGTGGCGCGGTTGATGTTCGAGTACAGAAAGCGGAAAAAGGGCGCATCAATAGCGGTAGAGGTTGTGAATAAAAAAATTATTTTCATTAACGAAACCACTACAGCACATTGATGTATTTATCATCGCCTATTGCATGTCGGGGCGGGACGTAGCCCTGTGGTAAAGCCAAAGCCAGTGGTATATACTATCCTGTCTGTGGGATGGTGCATATAAAAAAAAAAGAGTAGCCCATGAGGTAGCGACAGCGGGTTACCTCTCAATATGTGTGGTCCTTAACCATGTCTGACGCCATATAACCGTAAATAAAATGTGTGGAGTGTGTCGTTAAATAAAACATTTCCTTCTTCTTCCTTCTTGTTTTTCTTACCTATTGCATGTCAAACATTTGGACATGCTGGTATGTAGACACCCTCTACATTTTTCCATTTTCAATGGATCTTATATATGCGGTTTTTAAGAAACAGGATAGCACATACCACGAGTTTAATATGCCAATCATGGGGCACTGGTTAGGACATCAGAAAATAGGTCCACTGACGGGTTTCGATCGTTTGACTCATAGATCTCAAACAAGCGTTCTACCAACTGATCTAGACACCAACCCAGTTTTTGTTGGTTTTGAACAGCTGTGTGTTATAAATCATGCGATAATAAAATTCATTACACCGTTCTTTTTCATCAGGTTTCAGTTCAGGTTATTGTGTTCTTGTTGGGGGTTTGGTGGGGGTTTTTGGTGGGGTGTTTTTTTTTTTTTTTTGGGGGGGGGGGGGTTGTTTCGTGGCTTTTTTCTTTTCGTGATGACATCCAATAAATGTTCAATGACGCTGTCCTGGGCACATACCTCAATTATTGAAGAAATTTATCTTTCTGAACTTTCAGTCATTCTAAGCCTCTTACTCACCACTCTCCTAAACGGGCACAGGCGCGTGTGCAGGAATTTTAGCGAGGGTCGGGTGTGTGTCTACGCTGTGAATTTATAGGAGGATTGAGTAATGCTCCACCGGAAAATATATGAAAAAAGAAAATCTTTTCTCTTGCAGGAGAAGGGGTTCGACCCCCGAAACCTCCCCCTGCACATGTGCCTGCTCGCATCTGTTGCTGTTTACACCAACAAAGTTTTGGTTCTGTTTAACGACCTCACCAGAGAATATTGATATATTAAATCATGTGCTATTGGATGTCAAACATTTGGTAATTTTGGCATAATTATAGTTTTAGAGATGAAAGCCGCTACACTTTTCCATTAGTAGCAAGGGATCTTTTATATGCACCATATCCTTGCCTTTGATATACCAGTCGTGGTGCACTGGCTGGAACGAGAAATAGCCAATGGGTCCACCGACGGGGCTGCCCCAAAAATCAATCATGGACATTTGTAATGGCTCAGTCTGTATTGTAATTTGCATTTTCAAGAAACCATGACGATTTTACAGCAGTCTCAACCTAATGAAAACACCCCCTACCTCGAATATTTACCGTTTTCTCTACTTGGAGAAATCTAGGCCTAACCCAGTGAATCATTGTACCCCAAGTTTACTTTAGGCCAGGTATGGTCCTGGCCTGGTGCTTATAACATTTTTAGAATCTAGACTCAAGACTAATAAGTCTGAGACATGAATGTCATGACAACAACGCCATACAAATTGTATGGAAAGAAAGAAGTGTTTTATTTAACGACGCACTCAATACATTTTATTTACGGTTATATGGCGTCAGACATATGGTTAAGGACCACACAGATTTTGAGAGGAAACCCGCTGTCGCCACTACATGGGCTACTCTTCCGATTGGCAGCAAGGGATCTTTTATTTGCGCTTCCCACAGGCAGGATAGCACAAACCATGGCCTTTGTTGAACCAGTTATGGATCACTGGTCGGTGCAAGTGGTTTACACCTACCCATTGAGCCTTGCGGAGCACTCACTCAGGGTTTGGAGTCGGTACCTGGATTAAAAATCTCATGCCTCGACTGGGATCCGAACCCAGTACCTACCAGCCTGTAGACCGATGGCCTGCCACGACGCCACTGAGGCCGGTACAAATTGTATGTGTGACGTCCTTAGAGTCTGGACTCTATAAAAGTTTTATATGCACGGGCCCTGGTACAGTTAAAATACAACAAAAGCCATTTGAACAAAAGAAAAAAATATATAGTTTACTGTTTTCTGGTAGAATTCTATAGTGTCCGACCACAGGAAGACTAGAAGTTAACACAAAATGCCAAATGTACTTCAATACAAATAGATCATTATTCTAAGCGCATTGTGATAAACATGTTGTATGGGGTGATATATACATATACAAAAAAATACCACTTTAAGAAGTTGATCAGCGGAGCAAGAAATTTAGAATAAAACTAGTTTATTGTTGGTGGTAAAATAGCTCAGTTTTAAAATGGTGCACGGTAGAAAAATCATTACGTAAATAAAACGTCACGTCATCACCTGTGTGAATATTAAAGGATTGTAAACTGGCTCAAAGTCTTTTTACACAGGGGGCGGGGGCGGATAGTGTCAAATCCTCAAATTCGTGCAAAAATGATAGAGATATTCGGGTACAATAAGCTAGCCTGAAACCTTTTCACCATGTTGTTTTTCCACAATTCTAACCACTATTCTAACCACTATACTACAATGTAGTTGTAATCCATGTACAAATGCGTAGTGATCCGTTTGCTTCGGACAAACATCAGACTGCCCTACTTTAAAAATGGGACCCGTATGTCTATGCTCAGAAGTCCATTTATTTTCTTCTAGGATAAACGGCACTTCCTTACTTGATTCTAGAACTTTTTTTATTTTCCTATACACATTTAGGTTTCTTATTTATGTCTTCCGACTGCCACCCTATGGACTATTCAATACGGGAGTTTTGTCCAAGGTCGAAATTTTCACCACCATGGGTGTACTTTTTCTACCCTACATGACCGCATATGGGAGTTTTAGGTCCATTCTTGAGGTAGGGGGGAAAAAAGGTTATGGGCTGTGTGTGTGTGTGTGGGGGGGGGGGGGGGGGGACTGGCCAATCGACAATCGTGTTTAGTACAGATGACGAGTAGAAAAATTATCATTGGTTTTCTTACATCATGCGCCATTTTAAAAGCAATCAATTTATAAAAATAAAAATTGTATCACCAATAAACAACACAGTACACTAGTTTTGTGCCAAAAAAAACCCACCTCAGAAATGTTCTGCATTTCATATTTTTTCCTCTATTAAACTTCAAAAAGTAGGACGTTTTATGTTTCAAATCACCCAATATAAAGTAATATACAAAACACTACATAATGCTGCTACAGCTATGTATAGTTGGCCTATAGTCAGTACATTCACGGTGTTGTGTGTAACGGTATATTGGC
The DNA here is from genome assembly GCF_016097555.1 of Gigantopelta aegis. Lineage (NCBI taxonomy): Eukaryota > Metazoa > Mollusca > Gastropoda > Neomphalida > Peltospiridae > Gigantopelta > Gigantopelta aegis. Next base: position 5,564,317 of record NC_054713.1, on the reverse strand, counting down.
GCTTAGTGTTTGGCCTACATGCACAATTCAAACTAATCCAGTTAGTAAACTTTCATCAAATATCTAACGTGTTGGAAGCATCTGGAACATGTGTTTTGACGGTGAGGTGAGGCCTTTACAAATAATTAATATAGTATTTATATTCTTGTGTTTAGAATTCGCCACCTAAACATGTGGCTTCAGAGCGAAGGGGGAGGGGGTCGGGTGCATAGTGCTTACACATTAAAATGGCATGAAATTTGGAGGACGAACATACGAACCAGTATTTAATCTTGAACAATTACACAGACACGTGTGCAGTGTAAATAAAAACAGTGCCAGGTTAACAGGTGCCGTCGTTTTTTGTTGTAAAAAAAATGCATTATTATTATTATTAAACCTATCATGCGAAGAAATAAACTTCTCGTAGGTCACAATACTTTAAAAGGTCATAATATAAACTGTATGCGTGTGGCATCATTTGTAAACGCATGACCTTCTGCTCTGGGCCTGGTTGCCCAAAGCGATCTTACCTCTAAGATAACATTAAGTGCTTAAGGTGATCTTAGCACTAAGACCGCTACGTGGAACCGGGCCCTGGACTTCATTTGTATAACTGTACTATGTATTCATAGCATAGACTTGTATCCTGAATCACAGTTGTATAAACCTATATCTTAAGACTTCATTGGTATAAATGTGTGCCCTGGCTTTGTTTCTATAAACGTGTATCCATCCTGGACATTTATTCTGAATAAATTGTGACCAACAATCAGTTGAACAAAGTCATATTCAGGACTTCCACTTGTGTATATATGTGAAACTTAAACTGGAGTTCTAGCACCATGTTTATAAACGTCTACATGTAGTTTAAACCCAATCTCTAATAAGGTCCCGAGACTTTTAACATCATGACAATGCCCACAAATTGTATGTGTGCGACAGTTTTAAAGATCCGAGTTTAGACTAAGTTTTGTGAGCATGTGCATCACACTTCATATCTGTATCTAATACATAAACATGTTCTGGAGACAATTTCGCAAAACATCTTAATTTATTTCTGCAACTAGCAGTCACTGGTCATAGGTTTACATGTGTTTGGCATTGATTTCATGCACAAAATGGTGCATATCACAACAAAAGATGGAGCATTTTAAGGAGGGTGGGAATATATATATATGTGCGTTATAAAAAACCTACACATATATTTGTTGTGCTGTTAATAGTATAAAGAATGGTGGTTTAGTCGTAGATTTATATTTACGTGCAAAACTCGGCTTACGATGTTTTGTGAAAGTGGGCCCTGGACTTTATATTAGATAAACTTCTACCTGGGATTCTTTAGAAGTTTGATATCCTAGTGTTGTGTCAGACAAACTTGCATTCCCCATAGAACAATGGATCACACCTGCGTCCAAACAATCAGGCCTTGAATATCCGAGCATCCTGGCTGTGAATATCCTAGCATCCAGTTACCTGGGTGTGAATATCCTAGCATCCATTTACAACTTTGTTTTACTTGAAAAGGTGACATGTTTGGCTTTATTACATTATGCCGGAGAAAAAGAAAATAATATATCTTTTCAGTAGCCGAATTACGGTAAAAATAATTATAATAAAATAATAATAATAATAATAATAAAGAATAGAATGTGTAACCTTAACCCTTTGCATTATACATGTAGTACTACTAGTATTTGATGGCAACTAACATTCCATCCCCACCCACACATCATTTCTCTCCCATTAATTTAGTTTGTGTGCATGTCATAAAAAGACATCAACAAAAACAGCACGCTTTCAAACTGAATATCATCACTATTTTGGCATATTTGAACACAATTACCCCTTCCCTTTTAATAAATGTTAAGATTAACAAAAACAAAGCATTTAAATTTCTTGTATAAAAGTAGGTCTCAAACCTGAAGTAAAGATGTTGGTTTTCTAACACTAAAAAAATAGATGCATTTGTCAATCTTGTGTAGCTTCAAGCTAAGAAATGAACAGTAACAATCAGGCGCAAAAGCTTTAAAAACTCAAGACTGGACTTAAGGCTCAACTCCTCTCAGTGGCACATTGGTCACATGATCCTGGTAGACAGGGTTCAAATCCTGGCACCAGCTCCGACTCAAATGTAGCAGGTTTTCTCTCTAAGATTCTAAGTCCGAATCATTAAATGTTTGACATCCAATAGCTGGTGATTAGTAAAACAATGTGATCTAGTGTTTTCGCTAAACAAAAGCTTTAACTGAAGACTATGTGTCAGAATTACCAAATGTCAGACATTCAATAGCCGATGATTAATAAATCAATGTGTTCTAGTGATATCATTAAACAAAACAAACTTTAACTTACAGGTCATGTTGCAATTAAGCATAATCACCATCTTGATGCTAAAGCTTTCATCATGATGCCACCGATTCTAAAAAATAGAATGACCTCTCTGAAGCATTTTAAGCCATCCCCATTGGCTGCTAGGATGTTCAGACCAGTCTAAACACACATGGGGGAAATGACATCAGGCTAAGATAAAAGAAATTACCTTTCTGTGGCATTTGAGTCCAGAGGATAGACCAGAGCCTTGAGCAAAGACTAAGTTTTAAAAGCACGGGCCCAAAACTAATATAAGTGTAAAACTAGCAGAATTGTGCAAAAAGGTATTCCAAAAATCCACCCCACTAGAGTTATCTAGTACATAGAAGCATCTAAACCCAGAATAAACGTCACAAAGGCGTATCTTATAGCAGCAACATTCCGTCTGCATATACACAATATACACATGGACATGTATGTAGGATCAAATGTTTTTAAAATAAATTCAGAAAATACCCAAATTTTGGCAGGATAATATTTAAATATACACCTTTTACGACCTAAGTACTCTTATTTTAAACTTGTAAATTGTTAAAGCTTATCAGTTACCATCATGGCAACTACAGCTAATACATTTTTCCCCCCAAGAGCATTAATATTTTTCAACTGTTTCATATCTTGGAGTATAGTGTACATTTCTACATGTATGTCTAAATTAAAGTTTATTATTATTTTGATAATTATTCAATTAAAAACTGAAATTAAAAATAATCTTGACAAGTGCACATCTGAAATATGTAAATAACACTATTAACAGTGTATTTATATTTATTTAAAAAATAGTAATAATAATAATGTTTAACAAAAATTGTAATAACATATTAAAGGTTCATTGTCCAAACTTACATTACGCAGAACATAAAACAAAACATTATTTGGTTTCCGTAAATAACCGTAGTTAAAATGTCCCGAGTTTGTCAAATTAAATATTAAATTTGTCATTCTTTTTAAGTACCTTTCAGAAATACAAGTACACTCTGTTGAACTGAGATGTTAATTCAGAACATGGTGGTGCGACCAGTCACAAACGTAAACCTTTATTCATTTCCTGAAAAGATTTGAAACTTTGGCAAAATGGTTGATAAATGTATTTAATCCTATCGATCTATTTGACATATTCTAAAATTACGGAAAACAAGATGGTACATTTCATAAAATGTTGTATGTGGACCAAGAAGAAAATATATCTACTTTTTTAAGTGTTATAAAATCTGAATTATGAAGTTTTACGTGTATTAACATTTTCAACAGCACTGTAAATATAATAATAATAATCATCATCATAATAATCATAAAAAAAAAAAAAAAAAAAAAAAAAAAAAAAAATGGTTTCTTGATGTGCCATTTGTGCTGTCAAGTTTCTCTAAACGTGCAAAAAAACTATTTGTACTTGAAGCCTCTTCCTTTAACAGTTTAGCTTCCGCATCCTTATTAACCGGGGATTTATACCTAACTTTATAGATCTCATCGCCATGGCGCGATTAAAATGTCTCTGAGTTTTAACCATGTCTCCGCCCTCGTCGAAATTCGCCTCTATCGACGTGATGACCCCAAAAAGAACCCCGAGAACGAGAAACAAAATAATGAATAGCGTGTACTGGGTCACCGAAGGACTGGGCGTGCTTTCCATCTCCCGTAAATGTGCCTGCGCTGGCTGGAACCCGGGGTTCAGTTCGAGCGAGTGTCGGAAATGCAGTGACGCCTCCTGAAAATGGCCATAAGCTTTTAAAATCTCGCCCAGCGTGAAGTGCTGGAGCCAGGAGTTCTCGTTGGGCGGCTGCATCATGAGTGACCTGCGGGTAAGGAAGATCGCATCGTCGAGGTACTGGAGGTTAAACAGAACTCGGGCGAGGTTCAGAAGCACGTCGGGATTGTCAGGTGATATCGAGAGTGCCTTTCGGAAACAGTCTATAGACAACTGTGTGTTTCCTTTAATTCGCCAAAAATTTCCAATTTGATTGTACAGCTGTATGGACTTCGTTTTCTGAAAAATATTATTTAAAATACATTCAGTCACATACATTGTATAAATTAAACAGACACGGGTACAAGGTTACACATTTCACATGAAACATTTGTTGGCATTTGTTTTATTTTTTTCATTCCATCTTTGTATAAAATTTTGTCTACATCTTTATTTAATAATACCATGAAATAAAATTTAGCAGACATTACAAAATGTAGCTTCAACACATAATTTAATTAAGCTGCCAATATGCAACTTTGATAGTCTTCCTTTTAGATACAGTTTATAAATTACACCAATACATCAGTGTTCGAAATAAGCACTTGTCCGTTTGTTCCAACAAGTGAAAATCTATTCAGACAAGCAAAATGCGCCTTGATGGTTGCCCAGTGGACAAGTAGAAATTTTCAGTGCAGTTTTATTTTGAGCAATCAAAAACATCATCCTGGGACTTGAATAAAACAAATCATTTATTTGGACAAATGAAAATATTGGCGGACAAGTAGATTTCTAGATTTATTTGTCTGGTGGACTAGTGAAAAATTCTGCTTATTTCTATCACTGTGTACACATGCTCAGTTGAACTGGTAACTTGGGATGGAAGCAATGTTTATGTGACCAGTCAATGTATGTCATTTTTCTACGGAATTCTTTTCTTCTTGTAAGCAGTGTTCAAAGTACATGTATGTACATGTAGTGTAAAATCAAGTTCATGAAGTACATGCATGCAGTCGCCTTTCTTTCAAACAACCTACATGTACACGTAATATCAATGTAACCCATTCAATCATTTGTTATAGAATATTTAGACTGAAATAATAATGAAATGTGTCCATGTATCAACTGGTATATCCACCAACATCAGGTAAAATGTTCTGTAGATAAATACATGTAGCCAAGTGGTAAATCAGTCACCTGATACACATTCGGTCTGGGATTGATCCCCGTCGGTGGACCCATTGGGCTATTTCTCGTTACGTCATGATTGGTATACCAAAGGTTGTGGCATGTGCTATCCTGTCTGTGGGATGGTGCATATAAAAGATCCCTTGCTGCCAATGGAACATTTTTAGTGGGTTTCCTCTTTAACTTTAAGACTATATGTCAAAATTACCAAATGTTTGACATCCAATAGCTGACAATTAATAAATTAATGTGCTCTAGTGGTGTCGTTAAACAAACAAAAAACTTACTTTATACTGTGCAAATGTATGTACAGTGTACAAAGTTTCTACAAGTATGTTGTATTGTCTAAATATACATGTGGCAAAATATAAAGGGAGATAACACAACACAACTTTTACTTTTATATATATATATATATGAGCCGTCACACGCGAAAACCTACAATTTGGCATGACGTCATAAACCGAGTAAACACGGCTCAAAGTTTGACGTCACATATAAACGCAGAAGTAAAAGTTGACATGCTGTTTGCGTTGTTTGTTTTGAAGAATTTAGAAGATGACATCTTCTTCTTTACATGAAGATTAGTTTGAAGTAAACATATATCTGTATGTACAATAGTGTTTGGTTACTATTTTGTATTTTGTACCTGAGAACACTGGTCGAGATCGTTAGCGATACCATCAGTACTTTGATACACATTTACAAGCATAGGGAGAAGTCCTATATATCGATATGGCATGCAAGTATCACGCATTTTTATTATGTACATGATTATACATAACATAAAGTTCAGCAACGTTTCCAAAATTTATATACAATATTCATAAGTTAGACCAAACATCAAATTAGGATCGTATCAGGTTGCATGGGTCTACCACTTGGTTAGGCCTACCTGTTCTGTGGACTACAATCAACACCACTATTTCTACTCCTATTTCTATTTCTAATCTAAATACTGAAAACTAAATCACTTCCTACAAAAAAAAATATATATATCTGTAACAATACTACATTATTAGTTATTTATTTTAACATCGTTTGCAAACAAATTTACTGTCGTCTGCACACACATTGCAGTATGGTAACAGAAACATTTCATTTATATACATGTACCTTTATTATACGTCATGATGCCATTGCATAAGCTGGTCTAGAGATTAACGTGGAGGTATAGTAAGATCAATTCTTGAAAGGTTGTTTCTCCCTCAACCAAATTTATTATTGCTGTGTGTGTATGTGCGTACGTGCATGTGTGTGATAATTATTAAACTATTATAATATCTGTTCACTTTACATCATTTGTATAGGAGTTGGTTTTCTTTCCTTACAGATGTATATTTTAATTTTACATGAAAGCCTGAAGTAGTCCTACTCTTTGAGGCACATTTTGGAATTCAAAATAGAAGACCAAGACTAAGAACAGTGGAAACAGAAGAAACAGTATCTGTATTAGCTGATGAGCGGGACGTAATCCCGGATTATCCAGTGGTAAAGCACTCGCCTGATCAATCCCCATCGGTGGAGCCATTAGGCTATTTCACGTCCCATCCAGTGCGCAATGACTGGCATATCAAAAGCTGTGGTATGTGCTATCCTGTCTGTGGGATGGTGCATATAAAACATCCGTTGCTACTAATAGACAAATGTAGCGGGTTTCCTCTGTAAGACTATAGGTCAATATTACCAAATGTTTGACATCCAATAACTGATGATTAATAAAAATCTAACTTTTAACTTTAACTGTATTGGATGAATATGATAAATACAGTCCATTAGATGTTGACAGTAATACTGAACATAGAATCAAACACTTATCTGATGATAACACCAGTGAGCAGAATGACACTGAACCTCATCCAATTAGCACAAGTTACAGAAAGGATGCAGTGGATTGTCTTTTAGAAAATAATCTAAAAATCAAATTTATGACCATATTTTGAAGTTGAGGGAAATAGAAAAACAGCAGAAGGAAATGTAGGCCTACATAATATTCTCGCTGGGTAAAACTTAAAGGATTGTGGAAGTCCCCCTCCACCCCCCACCCACCTAAAAAGAAACCAGAAGAGAAAAAGAAAAAAACAGGAGTGGGAAACATGGTTACCATATAGGCTAGCCCGAGTACTTGGGCTATGTGTAGGCCTATCATTGGGTATTGGTCGACTTTGCGAAAAGACATACCTCTTGTTTTAATATTATTTTAATAAAGATTTCAAGATATCTAAAAAATACAGGGGATTCCCTAAATTGGCATAACATGTCTGTGTTCATTTTATTTCCTAATTGAATAAATCAATCGCACTGATATCGCCAGGTGATAAAAAGTTTCGTTTTTGTAAAGGCGTCCAAGAAAAATACTTTTAATGGTGAACACTACCACTTCCGTTATTTTTATAAGCGGTGATACCCCCAAAATGAAAAGTTTCTAATATTTTATAAAGAATTGCCGACTACACAAATGAAGTAATTAAAAATCATCAGTTACGACCAACTGCATCTGCAATTGAGAACAAAATATCAGACGAAAGTTAGTGAACACAAAAGACTGATCGACCACACCGCAGCTTGTTTTCTTTGATGTTGAGTGTGCCGACCGATGATTTTCTTTTTCAGTGTGAAAAAAGGTGTCCAATATGAAATAGCGGAGCTGGGTTCTGTAAAATATAGTAGGATGCGGGAAAATAAAGTGGGATGAAGAAAAATAAAGGAGGCGGCAAAACACGAAAGCGGGGCGGCAAAATGCAATAGTGGGCCATCCGCCCTGCTTACATCGAGCAGCGAGAACACTTGTCACAACAGAAACAAAACTAAATATAAAACCATTCAACCCTTTGTCCACCCCAAGTACCAGGTTACAACATGCTCACTACCAACCGAAGAATGAAACCATATCGTTCGACAGTACGACACCAACAAAATACGAAATTACTCCATAGTGGATACAGGAATCTGAATAAAGTGGGGTGGGGTGCAATATGTAACAGAAATTTGAAAAACATTGGTGTGAAATGTTGTAGTTTGCTAAATTTCATATCTCTCACTAATTAGTATTACATTCATGTATGGGATCTGTAGAGTTATTTTTAAAAATTAAATCGGAATATATCGCTTTCAAAAAAAACAAATCGGAATATATAACTTAAAATACTGGGTAAAAATAAAATGAAAAATGTACTGATTCCAAATCAATTGATTTCATTGAAATTGGGCGGGAAGTAACCTAGAATAAGGTAATAACGTTGAAATTTCATTTTGATGCCGTCTACTTTGATTTTGAAAATATGATGTCATTAATGCTGTATTTTTACAAGATATAATTAAGATAGAGCTCAAATACCTGAGATTTAGTTTTGTAAGGTTATTACCTGTTATTTACCAAAAAATAAGACAAACTTTTTTTTTGCCAAGTTGTAGGTTTTCCCATGTGCAGGGGTTGAAATTTAATTAATGAATAGTGAATTTCAAAAAACACTATTCCATCTAAAAATGTACTATCCCTTCAATTATTAATGTACCACTAGTTTTCCTGACTGCTACGTCGCCCTGTACAACATTGCGTAATGAACAATTGTTTATATACCAGACTATGCATTACTGCGTACTAGCTGGAATTACAAACAAACTCACTCCAAAAAGATGTTTATTTTGTACCATTAAGTGCATGAGAAAGGTCTTAGTAGTGCGAGGATTTGTTCTGCAGAAACATGTAGCTGAAGAAAAAGCATAAGCGGAATAGTCGCAGGCAATTTTCGGTATTATGTGCTTTATTTTCACTTTCATGGTGGAATATTGGAAGAATTGTTTTACTATTCCGTTTCGAAATTTACTATTTGAGGAACAGCGGAATAGCGTAAAACTCGAACCTGATGTGACAGCTCATGTATATATACATACAATTACAGTGAAACCCCTCAAGACCGGACACTCCGTAAAAATCAGGACAGAACTTAACCTCTCTAAACTGGATCGCTCTTAAAACCAGACATTTGTCTTGATTCCAAGGGTGTCTGGTTTAGAGGGTTTCCACTGTACAGGTATGTACAAAATTAATGAATGTGATAGCCAGCCCTGGGCTCTAAACACTCAGCACACTGCCACTCAAACACCTAACATCCTGTACTGCTGTAAGTACACCTGTACATACATACAATGTAGATACAACTGGTGGCGTTCCAATGATTGATTATAACTAAAAATTAACTGGTTCTTAAACGATTTGGCTCTACTGGTCAACATGATTGATTGATTGTGGAATCCATAATTAATTGTTGTACAAAATGGTGAAACATGTTCTTGTATGTACAGGGTCCTACTAGAATGAGGATGACAATGTTTAGCGGAACTAGGCCCAGGGTAATCAAAGCTGATTTCGGTTATACAGTCATGTATTTGAAACTAGCTGCTTAACCCCTCTTTTTTGCTGGTTAAAGGGTGACGGGGTTGTAGTATCTGTACAAAGGCACATGTATAATTTATATCCATGATGTTTATTGAATGATTACTTACAGCCATTTTAGTGACATAATATTATGTTACTAATATTGTCATGTATAAATAAAATATGATTTGGTGATATGGAGAGATGCCAAACCTAGTTGGAGTGTCATAGGAATTGCTAGACTGGTTTATTCCATATTGTCACGCTTGTTATGCTCACTATTTGGAATCCACAAGTTTAAAGAACACGGCAATTGTTGATGGTGAAGAGAGAAAAAGTTCGATTTCTCAGGTGTTAACAACATTTGTGCCTTCCAAAATACGATTCATAATGGTTAGTATCTCACAGTATGATCAAGGGAGAAAAAATTCCTGTGCCAAGCGGAATTTTCATGCTGGGCAAGTAATTATGTTAACTGCATATGCCCGATGACAAGTGACTAATGTAACACCTAAAAGTTATTTGAATTTTGTTACAAATCTTGGTGAATCCTTTGGAAAGAGTTCCGATCATTCAAGCATTTACATAGCTCTAAGGAGAATTAACCCTAACCTTAAATCGTAACTCTTGCAAATGCACTATCATACCAAAATGGAAATTGTGTTGAAAAGTTTGATAACAACTTATTCTCCTTTTACTATCGACTGAAATCGGTAATTTCCACAACTGAATGTTTGATTGAATTTGTACAAGTAATGTTTCGATGATCTTTAAACTTGGACATAGTGTCCAATACACTTTACAGCTTATATAAAATAAAGTATACAGTAACATGCCTTGTTTGTACAATCAAAATGTTTAATCGTTACAAACATGGCATATGAGGATGGATATAGTTTAACATTGTCATATTAAAATTAAATTAGCCGTTAACGCAGTACCGGAATTTACTCTTTGCAAATGAACGGGGGTGTAGGCCTAAAGGAAGTGCTACTAACGAGTTTATAATTTCCGAGTCCACTCGAACAAAGCATAAATATTATGAACTGTATTCTTATAAAAGTTGTAAGATATATGAGCTTAGATGTAATACATCTTGTAGCAGAACATACTTTATGTTTTTCAGTACTTTGCAAATGTAAATCTACGTTTGTGTAAAATAAACGTCTAGGGCGAAGTTAAATTTTATTAGCCCTACATTATAATCGTGACAAGTTAGATTTCATTAGCCCTACGCCATAATCGTGACGATGCGATCCCCTCTAAGCATAAATGACAATATCCCCTCCTCTGCTGTTGTTTACCAAGCCTGAGATATTTTAAAACATTTGCAGAGTAATAGAGCTCATATGTTTAGTTTGAGCCCAGCCATGGCTGTTTGCGAGAGACTTTTCTCAGCCATGAACAGGGTAAAAGCATCCCAGAGATGTGTTTTGGGGCAGAGAGTTTTAAATAATATGCCGGTACTCACAATAATGACACATGGGCCATAGAAGTATGGCTCACAAGTGGAATAGGTTCTCGTCACATCCACGGCCATACAACAAGTGGTCACTAAGACATACACTGACACAATAATTATATATTTAGATGAACAAGTGGACACTACCAAGCAAATAACACAGCTTAAATCAACAAATGGACACTATTTGAAACAAAGTTTAAATCAACAAGTAGAGAAGACAGACAAAAATACAATAAACAGTGGATACTACTGAACAGGCATATAAATTTAGTACTTCCTGGGTAATTGTGATAACCTATTGCTAAATTTCTTTATTTGTGCAATTAAACCAATTGCTTTCAAGATTATTACATTATTGAGCAATGTATTAAATGAAGTACAGTAACAGAATTGGTTATCTAAGAAGTACAGGCAAGTGGAAAAATATATGGAGCAAGTGAATATCTGATTGGCACTTGCCTTGTGGCAAGTAATTTTTTAGAAAAATGTTGAACCCCTGAGTATGTATACACCATGATATTCATATGTACACAGGCATACAGTGACATAACTGTATTACTGAACATTTATTGATCGATGCAAACTAATTAAAAGCTTCATGCATGATCAATGATGCAAATGTTCATACAAGCTAAATGATTTCATGGAAACAAAGATCCATTGGTTGAGTGCTCACTGGAGGAGCTTATGTTGCAGGATAAAACTACCTCAGTGGATCCATTCAACTGATTCGATTTTTTTCTCTTCCAACCAGTGCACCACAACTGAACAAAGGCTGTGGTATGTGCTTTCCTGTCTGAGGGAAAGTGAATATAAAAGATCCCTAAGCTGCAGGAAAAATGTAGCGGGTTTCCTCTGATGACTCTATGTGTCAGAATTATCAAATGTCTTACATCCAATAGCCGATGATAAATTAATCAATATGCTCTAGTGGTGTTGTTAAACAAAACAAACAAAAAACTGTCACTCTCCATCACTGCCCTGAAACTAGTTGCAGGATCTGACAAATCCACTAGCCCTTGTTCCCGGCTGGGCAACAGACGGGTTTATTGGCGAGTGACGTCAAAGTACTGTGTGCGGCCATGTTTAGAATCACGTGATCGGTCCGCCATTAAGGGAGTGAAATTCGCACAATAATAACATGTGAAGGCATTGCATCTGGGTGCATTTTCAGTATTTATAACCTTTTTAGTACATTTTGTGAAAGCAAAACCAGTATGTCGAATAATACAACCTCATTTCAAGATTGTATATTCATATCAAAGTTGGTGGAAGTGTATTAATCATTAAAAACGTAAATAATAAAGCATGTATATATACAGGCGAATATATTAAAGCATAACGAATAATTTAAACTTAAATGCAAGCAAATATAATTTCCCTGGACACTTGTATAGCCTAATATATTGAACTTTAAAACAATATCTTCGCCTCAGCGGACAAGGGTATCAGATAAAAGGGGTTCTGTTTGTAATTAGCTAGGTGGCCCTGTATAGAAAATGTTATGACTAACCAAATGCGCATTTTCGGGGTAATTTAGTGTTGTATATTGTGGATGATTAATTTAATTTAATATTTTTCCAAGAAACAAAAGATAATAATTTTAAAAATATATATTATAATTATAAAATAATAACAGATAAATAAATAAATTATTTTTTATTTTATTTTTTATTATTATTATTATTATTATTATAAAATAAATAATAATTATAAATTTTTTACGACAAAATGGGTTGTGCGATTTTCGGCGTGACATGCATGCGTGTTATGTCAGTAAATTATTTATTTATCATTTTATCGCACACATTTAACACCATAATAACTCGTATGTATATTAAACAAATAATAATAATAAAATAAAATAACAATAAATAAGAGATAAATATTTGGCAGTGTTAACTGCGCCCCACTTCAACCCTAAGTGATCACATCTGGAATATCTCAGAGCTAATAATAGTAACAGCTAAACGTTGACATCTACTCTAGAGTCGAGATCCAAGGTCAGTCTTTTTTTTTTTTAAATCCATGGAACACCACGTTTTCTACAAACGTACATAATTGAAATACTTTTCTATATTTTAGGATGCATTCAGTAAAGTTTCACTTAATAATCATTAAAATTATTTACACTTGCGTGTATTTAATTTATTCGCTATGCTTTTGTATTGGCGTGTATAGATGCTTTATTATTTATGTTTTTAATCATTCACAGATTTCCACCGATATTGATATGAATATACAATATTTAAATGAGGTTGAATTATCCGAGACTGGTTTTGCTTTTGTAAAACGTTCCATAAAAGTAATTAAGACTGAAATTGCACCCAGCTGCAATGCCGTCACGTTATTGTTGCGTGAATTTCACTCCCTTAATGGCGGCTGTACGATTACGCTATCTATCGACAACATCATAAACTGCTGGGCGACAATCAGAAAAACCCGTCTATATTTGGTCTGGGCTAGTGGAAATTATCATTTGACTAGGGACTTTCTCAACCATTTGTCGAATACTACTAGATCGAGAGTAATTTTAACTCATTTAATTATGGTATTAATATGGTAGTATACATATCTTAAATGGCTCTCCATATAATCTAATTTAAGGCAGAGGAGCAATTAATTATTAGGCTACCCTTAGGTTTTTTTCCAGGACAACGTATGATCATCAAGTAACATATAAATTATATCCAGGGCTTTAGACTGCACTAATTATGGGCACAACTTGGACTTTTATCTTTCCTAAGTGCAGGAAGGTCATTTTAGTTCAGTGCTGTCATTAACAGCTGCTGGAGATCCATTAATTACCACAATTAAGTCTGTGGATTCTGATGATCACAGGGCATTGAACCCCAAAAAGTGTTTTGCATAAAATTTTAAACCTTGTGGCTTGTACACATGTATATACATGTGTGTATAAATTTTATTATCTCACCTTCATGTAAAATTCTTTAATCTCATTGGTTGTTTGCCGTTGGACAAATCCCTTATACCCCTGTGGGCGGAGCCAAATTCTCTTATACCCCATCTGAAATTTCCAACAGTTTCCAGCCACCCCAGTTAATGCTAAAGCAATAATTAGATTATAAATAACATTGATAATCAATCAATATTGCAATAATTTCATATTACAAACATTTGAAGTTAAAAACTTGTTTATCTATGGAACTATTTTTCATCACTGGCAAGTGGTTTCGTTCGCGTCCACGTGGTATGGCTCCGTTAATAAATTGTTAAAAATTATTGTCTGGCGTTATTTTGATTATATGGTTTAACATGTCAGCAAGATAAATTTGTTGTAGAAGCATCTCTCGGGGTATATGGCTTTTTATGTACCCTCTGTGTGCTCTTTTACCCTCTCGCCATTGGCTCGGGGTATAAGAACACACAAAGGGTACATAAAAAGCCATATACCCCCCGTGATGCTTCTACAACTTATATTACATATACAGTCTCGCGATGTGCGGTTATGAAATTTGGCTTCGGTTTCGGGTTTTGACAAAAAGAGTAGAGTTCTGGTTTTGATTAACATTTTAATGAAACAGTGCAACTAATTTACAGAATGAAGCTGACAACTTGTACAGTTTTTAATACCTGTTTTTTTGCCTTCCATAATCTTTCTTCAAGTTCGTTCATATCGACGTCTGAAATCTGTGTTCCTTTCTTCTGAAAAATCATCGCCACCTCGGGTTCGGGGAACTGACTGTGCTCCTTGCGCTCAGCTACACCCCGCAGGTGATCGTACTGTGTCGTGTTCACCGACCGGCCACACGTTAAATTTCTTTTGCTTTTTCTATGAGATGTCTTTGTTTGTGTGCTGCAATTTAAAACAAAATGTCCATGTATTAATTTTAAATACATACATACATGTATATGACTTGTTATATAAATGAATATATATAGTTACATTTACATCATACTGACACAGGAAAAATGTTCTTGTCAGTAAAATGTGAACATTTTTTTGACAGTAATTACAAACATGGATGATGATGAGATGAATGGTGAAGCCGCAGTATTTCCATATGGGACTACTTGACAGGGCCGTGATCCACGCTAGCTGTCAGGTGAGCTATCTCGGTATCACCCGAGGCCGGGGTACACAGAACCTGCAGTGCATGCCGGGTAATTGTCCCCCATGTGGGGTCATACACTCGGGAGACACACCCATAATCGCACCCGTGAAGTGGGTGAAACTCGGTGTATGAGGCCTTACACCTACCCATTGAGCCTAGCGGTGCACTCACTCTGGGTTGGAGCTCTACTGGCATGAAAAATCACACATTGGCTCAGGTGGGATACAAACCCAGTACCTACCAGCCTCAAGTCAAATGGCACTAGTCTCAGTCTTTAATAATGTAAATACATTTTGTAAACATGCGCATTTGTGCGTTTGACAACCCAATTAAACAACAAAATATTAAAGGAGTCTGCTCAGACTAATTTTAACCCGTGATAATTGAGACTAAATGTTGTTAATCTACAAACCTTAACACATTTGGATTTAAAAGTTACAACAGTGTGAAACAATCTTAAGTAGACCTATGACTTTGACACCATGAAATACCCTTAATAATAGACTAAAACTCGACTCCATAACCATTCCTTTTCAGACCCATGTGCATTTTTAAAAATATGAAAAAATATTTTGTTATTTGTTGAAAACACCAGGATGACCAGAAACACTTCGGTTGTATGGAAATGGATAATCTAAACAAACAAATCTACATAATGTATGATTTCAGTTATCAACACCGGTTCTAATGATGAAAAATTTGCCTTTTAAGTAGTGTTTAGAAACTAGGGTCTGCAGCGAATATTTCATTTTCAAAATCTTGATTAGTGATATTTCTAGTCAATTGAAAATAATGGATTAGCAACTACTGTTTAAAGGAACATACCCTAGTATTTAAACACTAAGGCATATTTTTCACTAATGGACATTATGTTTGGTTAATTTACAAACCTGTAACAAATTTGGATACAACAGAGTGAAATAAGAGTCTGTGACGTTGAAATACTCTTTAAAATAGGTCCATCGCTGGATTTTTTGTGCACCAGCAATTAAACTCTTATAACCCTTTGGCACCACTCTTCAAGTTACGCCGGTTTGGGAAGTTATAATAACTTCCTAAACAACTACTAGGCTGCCAGGATTGGACTGAACTGCAGTTGGACACGGTGGGGAGTGGGGGTGATGGGATGCCAGGAGTTAGGGCATTCTTTGGGGCTATATGCGTAGGCGGTTCGGCCTTAGGTTTTGTGTAGGGCCGGCCTCCCCTCCCTCCCGACCCTCACCTGGTCACACCAATGTTTAAAATATGACTGGCAGCCCCTTTCCTCTTAACCTCCCATGGGCTTAATGAATATTGTTTAAGAATTATTATTAATTTTAGACCAGCCCATCTAAATTTGCGCCGACAATACATTATATTAATAATTTATATAGGTTAGGAATGTTGATATTTTTCTTTAAGGGCGCAGCCAAAACTTTTTAACCCCAACTCTCCCCTTTTTATACTTTTGGCATTAATATTCAAAATTTCCCCTATTTGTTAAGTTATCCCTGTCCCAAGTCAAACCCCCGATCATATCGGAGGCTGGACTCGGGATAGGGGTGTTAGAAACCCTAGTGGTATATGGACACATTAAACCAGTTACTAAGCTAAGCTAAAATAGGTCTACAAAAACGCGACTCCATAACAGTTACTTCGCAGATGCACATGCATTTTAAAAAATATGAAAAATGCATTTTATGGTGTTAAAAACACCAGGATGACCAGAAACACTTCGGTTGTAAGGAAATGGATAATCTAAGCAATACAATATAGTGATTTCCCAAGAAATTAGGCAAGGCATGGTAGACCAAACACTTTTGGGGCATTTTGACCATTTTTGGGGCACCTGTTTTTCATTAAAAATACCAAAAAATTTAATTAAAATAAACATTAATGTAATTTATGTGCTTGCTTTAATAAATGAATGGCAAAAGATATAAAAGGCATATTTTATTAATTAATACCTTTTTTGGTGTTTTATAAAGGTAATTTTAGAATTAATTACTGAAATTTGAAAAAGGCTTGTTTAATTTCAGGGCAGCATGGCGCTGATTGAGACAAGATGGTGCTAGACTATTGAGGTATGGTGCTGCACCATGCTAAAACAAGCTAGGGAAAACACTACAATATAAGTAATGTTTGATTTCAGTGATGATAAACAGCTCTAATAGTGAGAAATACATACATGTATACCTTAATTTTTTTTAATTAGGTTCTGTCCCTTGAATGTTTTAAAATTGTGTAGTGATCTCGAAACTTGTGTAGCGAATCGCAACGTGATATTGAATAAAATGTTCCCTGGTATGTCACTTTCAACCTTCAAATCATTTATTCATGTAACATTATTATTACTAATCTTCTTATAGTCCCTGGGACATTTTTGTGAGGACTCAGAAAGTGGAGACGATATGACTGGTAATCCAGCAGTTAAACACAACAAATGTTACTAAAATGTAAGGTGCGAAATTAGGGTGAACATTGTACTATGTACTATGTACATGTATGTAAATTATGTCATGAATAAACTGTTAATCCTAAGGTGCTTAATTTAAATATTGACATGGACATTTTTGCTATCATTTTAATAAACCTTGTAGGGACACATTTTGTTTGAAAAGTAGATTTAGATGTATCTGTCATGGTTCGCTATGCAACTTTCAGATATCACTACTGTGTACTCGCCCGCTCGCCAAATGAGAGTAAAAATTCTCATGGACGAGTTGAAAAATGCAACTTCTAGTCCGACGGGCGATCTGTCTTTTTCTGACGGATGGTATTTTGTTTTTATTTTATAAACCTTGAATTTTGTAAATCTATATGAAAGAACTGTGAAAAACTGTCTTTATTACAATATTTAAAAATATATATATATCATTTGATGTGCATATTATAATATTATTAAACAATATATTGTTCTATAGGCTGGCGGACTAGTTAACTTCTGGCAGGCTAGTAAATTTTAGTTAGTTCTGGTCCAGCAGACTAGTGAAATATTTTTCATTGCTGTACCCCTGTGTTCCCTCTGCACACCAGATCCATGGCAACCAGTTTGGGTGGGGGGATTTGCCCTCACCCCTTAATGACAAAAATGTACCAGGCTTTTGTTTTTGCCCTACTCTATCAATCTAGATGCAAAATGTGGTTTGTGCACACACCCCACTGCCCACTAGAGATTGTGCACTCACTCCAGTAGCTCGAGTCACTTCCAGCCATCCCCTTAATAATATTAATATGTAGGTCTATCCCTAGTGCATGGCACACATTAAAGGGACATTCCTGAGTTTGCTGCAGTTTTTAAGATATTATCAACTAACAGTAACAGAGACTTTTTAATGATTGTAATTACATATCAAATATATTTTTCTGTATAAAATATTAGTCCCTGTATATTAAACGTGTTTCGGATCGTTCTAATATTTGTAGTAGGTTAAATTTCATTTTATTTCCTAAAATATATTTTTTCGTACACTGTATACGAAATTATTTGAAGACAAAATCCAGTTTGGGCTTCTTACAAATATTAAGACGACCAGAAAACACATTAAATATACATATATAATGATATTCTAAACAAGAAAATATATTTAATATGTAAGTTTAATCGTAAAAATATTTTATTAGTCGGAAACATTTTACAATGCAGCAAACTCAGGAATGTCCCTTTAAGTAAATGGTTTTCTCAACCACACTCTCAACGACCCCAAACCCTTCCCCTACATATCACTGTTATCAGTATCAATAAGGGGTGGGTTGGAGGTGGCTGAGCTACAACAACACATATCATCTTAGGGCCGGTGCATTGGGTTGTGTTTATTATGTACACACTATTTAATAATTTATAACTGACACATGTAGTTCAAGCTAAAACACGTTACGGTTATAGTTATACTAGTGACAGTCGTGATGATGGCGACCCATGCCTTTAGCTTTCTGTAACAGTTCTGTCTCTTTACCTTTTTTCCTGCCCTAGAGATTCTGGAGTATCGCAGCCCACATGTTGTGTTTCCACCCTCCACTCCCCATTTTTAACAACTTTGTTTTTCAAAATGTCCATCACAAGATCGTCTTCCGAATGACTTCCATCGTCCGTGGTAGCTCGTCTCACTTTCCCCTCGCCGGGATCGAGCCGCCAGTGGTTGGAACTTGAGGAGCTCCTAGAATTACTGTTCACAATGTGCAGTGATATGACGTAGATCGCCATGTATGAAATGCATGGCAAATCACAAGTCATTTTGACAGACTACACCGTCTGTTTCGTGTTTTGACAGTTGACAACTATCCACAATCAATGGCGTCTCGAGCGTTAAATACCGGTGCTGCCACCTTTGATGAAGCGCGATAACTCGGGTTCAGGCACCTTCATAAGTTACACGCATGCACGTAAAGATTTTGGTTGTTTGTTGGAACTTCTTATTAATTCATTAGCACTTTAATAATATAAAAGTTTTACTATTCTAGCATAGATAATATGTTTTAACCTAGTCAGTGGGGTTTACCCCGTTTAGGACCTTAATAACTTCTACAAAAGTGTAACTGACATTCCGTTTTTTAATAAATTTTTATTAAGCGTATCAGACAGTGGGGCAACTGCCCCCCCCCCCCCCCCCCCCCCCCCCCCCCCCCCCGTGCTGGAGCTAAACCTCAAATTCAGGCAAAAATTATGCACATATTCGGACATAATGTGCTGACCTGAAACCTTTTTTCCATGCATTCCCATCACTCTACCGTCAAAATTAGTTGTAATTGGTGTAAAAATGCGTAGTGATTCGTTTTCAACCCAATATAACTGTTTGGCAGTAATGCTAATATTAATAAATGTACAGATTCGAGTATTTTTGTTTAATTCGGGCATAAACCAGCCTCCCCCCCCCCCCCCAAAAAAAAAAACCACACGCAAAAAACAAACAACAAAAACAACAACAACAAAATGGGAGCCTGTACGCCTATGTGCATCTAATTATGCTAGTTAATTATCTTCCCATTCACATATTGTTGTACTATCTCACAACCTTCCACTTTGTCACTTTCTAATGTAAATCAGGCGCGGATTCGGCGACTTCAGAGAAAGAAATAAAAACCTTCCACCATGTCCGGCACCCCCCGTGCTTATAACCAATTTAGGTTCAAGCACGCTGTCCTGGGCAAGCACCTCAGCTATGTGACAATGCGAGGTAATTGGTTAGCTACCCATTGAGTTGTTACAACTCGCTCTGGATGAGAGCGGGTACTGGACTGCGAACCCAGTACCTACGTACTTGGGGCGGGACGTAGCCCAGTGGTAAAGCGTTCGCTTGATGCGCGGTCGGTCTGGGATCGGTCCCTATCTGTGGGCCCATTTGGCTATTTCTCGCTCCATCCAGTGCGCCACGACTGGTATATCAAAGGCAGTCGTATATGTTATCCTGTCTGTGGGATAGTGCATATAAAAGATCCCTTGCTTCTAACCGAAAAAGAGTAGCCCATGAAGTGGCGACAACGGGTTTCCTCCCTCAATATCTGTGTGGTCCTTAACCATAAGTCTGACGTCATATAACCGTAATTAAAATGTGCATAATGCTTATATTTTGCCTGAGCTTCCATTTATAAAAGGCTCTATAATTCAGTTTGTTTTTTCTTTAACGACACTAGTGCACATTGATTTATTTTAAATTAATGGAAACTTTGACATTATAGTCATGGAGAGGAAACCCGCTTATTTTTTTCATTAGTAGCAAGGGATCGTTTAATCACCAGCCGGCAGACAGGATACTAGCACATAACACGGCCTTAGATATACCAATAGTGGTGCACTGGCTGGATTTACAAATATCTCAATGGCGTCAATGACGGGGATCGATCCCAGACATGATTCTGAAACATGTACAATGACAGCAAACACAGAATGTTTAGATGCTTGTGTCATGCAGGCGCCTCACCCCCCCCCCCCCCCCCATCATAGATGAACATAGTTGTATATATATTGTGAAAAAAAAGCAAAAAAACAATAAAACAACAAATTTATTTCACTGTGCTGATGTTTCCTAGTGCAGAAATTTAATATATATATATATATATATATATATATATATATATATATATATATATATATATATATATATCGATTACCTTTATTTATTTAAACACAAAGAACAAATAACACAATGTAATCCACACTGCAACCAATAACACTCAGTGGAACAGAACAGGCCCACTCCATTTGATTGTGGTTCTTACATCTAACTGTATATAACTCCATTTGATAGGCCTAACTGTATATAACCCGTCCCACTTTTGATTGTGGTTCTTATATCTAACTGTATATAACCCGTAGGCCCACTCCATTTGATTGTGTAGTTCTTATATCTAACTGTATATAACCCGTAGGCCCACTCCATTTGATTGTGGTTCTTACATCTAACTGTATATAACCCGTAGGCCCACTCCATTTGATTGTCGTTCTTATATCTAACTGTATATAACCCGTAGGCCCACTCCATTTGATTGTCGTTCTTACATCTAACTGTATATAACCCGTAGGCCCACATTTGACTGTATAACCCGTAGTTTTGATTTACATCTAACTGTATATAACCCGTAGGCCCACTCCATTTGATTGTTCTTACATCTAACTGTTAACCCGTTATTTGACTGTGGTTCTTATCTAACTGTATATAACCCGTAGGGCCCACTCCATTTGATTGTGGTTCTTACATCTAACTGTATATAACCCGTAGGCCCACTCCATTTGATTGTAGTTCTTACATCTAACTGTATATAACCCGTAGGCCCACTCCATTTGATTGTCGTTCTTACATCTAACTGTATATAACCCGTAGGCCCACTCCATTTGATTGTGGTTCTTACATCTAACTGTATATAACCCGTAGGCCCACTCCATTTGATTGTCGTTCTTACATCTAACTGTATATAACCCGTAGGCTCACTCCATTTGATTATCGATCTAACTGTATATAACCCGTAGGCCCACTCCATTTGATTGTCGTTCTTACATCTAACTGTATATAACCCGTAGGCCCACTCCATTTGACTGTGGTTCTTACATCTAACTGTATATAACCCGTAGGCCCACTCCATTTGATTGTGGTTCTTACATCTAACTGTATATAACCCGTAGGCCCACTCCATTTGACTTTCATCTAACTGTATATAACCCGTAGGCCCACTCCATTTGATTGTCGTTCTTACATCTAACTGTATATAACCCGTAGGCCCACTCCATTTGATTGTGGTTCTTACATCTAACTGTATATAACCCGTAGGCCCACTCCATTTGATTGTGGTTCTTACATCTAACTGTATATAACCCGTAGGCCCACTCCATTTGATTGTGGTTCTTACATCTAACTGTATATAACCCGTAGGCCCACTCCATTTGATTGTCGTTCTTATATCTAACTGTATATAACTTACATCTAACTGTATATAACCCGTAGGCCCACTCCATTTGATTGTCGTTCTTATATCTAACTGTATATAACTAACTGATATATAAACCCCGTAGGCCCACTCCATTTGATTGTGTTCTTATATCTAACTGTATATAACCCGTAGGCCATCTATTTGATTGTCGTTCTGTAACTGTATATAACCCGTAGGCCCACTCCATTTGATTGTGGTTCTTACATCTAACTGTATATAACCCGTAGGCCCACTCCATTTGATTGTGGTTCTTACATCTAACTGCATATAACCCGTAGGCCCACTCCATTTGATTGTCGTTCTTACATCTAACTGCATATAACCCGTAGGCCCACTCCATTTGGTTGTCGTTCTTACATCTAACTGCATATAACCCGTAGGCCCACTCCATTTGATTGTGGTTCTTACATCTAACTGTATATAACCCGTAGGCCCACTCCATTTGATTGTGGTTCTTACATCTAACTGTATATAACCCGTAGGCCCACTCCATTTGATTGTGGTTCTTACATCTAACTGTATATAACCCGTAGGCCCACTCCATTTGATTGTGGTTCTTATATCTAACTGTATATAACCCGTAGGCCCACTCCATTTGATTGTGGTTCTTACATCTAACTGTATATAACCCGTAGGCCCACTCCATTTGATTGTGGTTCTTACATCTAACTGTATATAACCCGTAGACCCATTCCATTTGATTGTGGTTCTTATATCTAACTGTGTATAACCCGTAGGCCACTTCATTTGATGGTGGTTCTTGTATCTAACTGTATATAACCCGTAGGCCCACTCCATTTGATTGTGGTTCTTACATCTAACTGTATATAACCCGTAGGCCCACTCCATTTGATGTGGTTCTTACATCTAACTGTATATAACCCGTAGGCCCACTCCATTTGATTGTGGTTCTTACATCTAACTGTATATAACCCGTAGGATTGTGGTTCTTAGATCTAACTGTATATAACCCGTAGACCCATTCCATTTGATTGTGGTTCTTATATCTAACTGTATATAACCCGTAGGCCCACTCCATTTGATTGTGGTTCTTACATCTAACTGTATATAACCCGTAGGCCCACTCCATTTGATTGTGGTTCTTACATCTAACTGCATATAACCCGTAGGCCCACTCCATTTGACTGTGGTTCTTACATCTAACTGCATATAACCCGTAGGCCCACTCCATTTGACTGTCGTTCTTACATCTAACTGCATATAACCCGTAGGCCCACTCCATTTGATAATCTAACTGCGTAGGCCCACTCCATTTGACTGTGGTTCTTACATCTAACTGCATATAACCCGTAGGCCCACTCCATTTGACTGTGGTTCTTACATCTAACTGTATATAACCCGTAGGCCCACTCCATTTGATTGTGGTTCTTACATCTAACTGTATATAACCCGTAGGCCCACTCCATTTGATTGTGGTTCTTATATCTAACTGTATATAACCCGTAGGCCCACTCCATTTGATTGTGGTTCTTATATCTAACTGTATATAACCCGTAGGCCCACTCCATTTGATTGTGGTTCTTATATCTAACTGTATATAACCCGTAGGCCCACTCCATTTGATTGTCGTTCTTATATATAACTGTATATAGCTTACATCTAACTGTATATAACCCGTAGGCCCACTCCATTTGATTGTGGTTCTTACATCTAACTGTATATAACCCGTAGGCCCACTCCATTTGATTGTGGTCCTTACATCTAACTGTATATAACCCGTAGGCCCACTCCATTTGACTGTGGTTCTTACATCTAACTACATATAACCCGTAGGCCCACTCCATTTGACTGTGGTTCTTACATCTAACTGCATATAACCCGTAGGCCCACTCCATTTGATTGTAGTTCTTATATCTAACAGTATAACCCGTAGCCCTACTCCATTTGATTGTAGTTCTTATATCTAACTGTATATAACCCGTAGGCCTACTCCATTTGATTGTAGTTCTTATATCTAACTGTATATAACCCGTAGGCCCACTCCATTTGACTGTCGTTCTTACATCTAACTGCATATAACCCGTAGGCCCACTCCATTTGATTGTCGTTCTTACATCTAACATTATAACCCGTAGGCCCACTCCATTTGATCGTTCTTACATCTAACTGTATATAACCCGTAGGCCCACTCCATTTGATTGTGGTTCTTACATCTAACTGTATATAACCCGTAGGCCCACTCCATTTGACTGTGGTTCTTACATCTAACTGTATATATATTTAACCCGTAGGCGTATGTGATAGTAGTCGGCCTGAGAGCATTTGATTGTGGTTCTTATATCTAACTGTATATAACCCGTAGGCCGAACGGCAGTGCAGATCATAAGAGGAGAACTTATTAGATTTAGCGACATCACTAGAGCACACTGATTTCATTAATCATTGGCTATCGGATGTCAAAAATGTTTTCACGGGATCTTTTATATGCACCATCCTACAGACAGGATTGCACATACCACGACCTTAATATACCAGTCGTGGTACACTGACTGGAACGAGTAATAGCCCAATTGGTCACGGATGGGGATCGATCCCAGACCGACCGCGCATCAGGCGAGCGATTTACCACTGCGCTACGTCCCGCCTCTCACATGGTCGAACTTCTATTTATAGATTACGTCTTACACACGAGTAATTACATACATTTTTAAACGTTTAAATTGCTGCTGTTACTATTCCTACCAAGCCGTAGGAATCGAGGACTTTGATTCCTAGGCCCCGTTCCACGAAGCGATCTTAGCACTAAGATCAACGTAAGTGCATAGGGTAGCTATGCGCGTAAGGTAATTTTAGGGCTAAGATCGCTTCGTGGAACGGGGCCCAGGGAAGAGCAGTCTCATTCCTTAGGAATCATATTCCTTCCCAGACTTATATGCCCAGTTTGTTCTTATTTCCCCCTATGTCGTGTATTCCAACAGGACGTACAGAAAAGGTAAGTACACGATCGTAAATATAACCTAATAAAGATTGAGTATAGTACGCTGTACCAGAAGCTTACATTTATGTATGTAACGATCAAGTGACCGTAATACATGATCAGGGCATGATCTCTGCACAATGCAGAGTCGAATGGGCATTTGGCGAAATAGTGGTTGATTCCACGAATCTCTATCTAGTGTCTGGTGTGTAGGAGGGCAGCCACGCCGGGGGAATGCTTTACTGGGGATTTCACCCCTCAGTCTTATACCCCCACAAAGAGGACTGCCACTCCCAGACGCGTTTACTCTGAAAACAAGCACTGGACAGAGCTCATTAAAACAAGTACAGCTGTGATGACATACACTCATGAATCACTGTAGTAACACTGATGATATCAGGTGTCCGCGAAAGGTGAGCATATCCTGCCCCACCGCTAGCACCGGCCATTACAGTTGTCAAGCTTACAGCTCCGTCTAAAACGAAGGAATGAATGTTTAACGAAAAATACATCGGCTATTGGGTGTCAAACTATGGTAAATCCAAACAAATTAAGTGATGGTCAACATCAATATAAAAAGTCAACAGTTAAATAAAAACACAGCGTAAATAAATGTGTAAAAATAAAATATCACAGATAGATAAAATTAAAATGTAGAATAAAAGTCAGTATCGCGTACAAACTGTCCATTTAAACGATGAACAAAAATGTTTTGCAAGAGTTCACTAAAGGGATGAAAACATATGCACACGTTCAAAATATAGATTAGCATTAGCCATCATTTTGGTCAGTGAACTCCGAGATATAGTAAAAACCAACCAACCAAACAAACAAACAAACAAACAACCCGTCTCAGCTTGCTAGTTTTTTATTTTAAATCCCGGTGTTAATTTAATGTAATCCAAGCCGTTTGTTTTTCTACAATTATAGTCCGTCCCATCCTTCTATAGAAATGCTTTTACCCAAACTGATCACGCACCACTGTTGTTACAAGGAAAACCCGAAAAACCTGAACCGTACTTACAGGCATAGATAGTTGCAATAGCTTAATTGTCAGCCTGCTCAATCTCCTTGTGACTTCTGTCTGGCAGACTACCAGTCCAAAAACCCACAATGGCGACCATAACGCTGTAAGTGTTGTTTTCTTACTATGGCATGTATTACAGTTTTATTTATTTCTGAACCGAATATTTTTTGGGTTACACTTAACTTTCGATGCATCAGAATTTAATTCCCCCCCCCCCCCCCCCCCCCCCCAATGATCACAATACGTTATGTGTGATTAGTTTGTTGTTGGAGGTGTTGGTGTTATTATCGTTGTTGTTAATGTTGGTGGTGATGATAGTGGTGGTGGTGGTGGTGGTGGTTGTAATGCTGTACAAGCTCCTACCTAATATAATGTAAGTGAGATGCAGTACACAAGTATTAGGGAGCAGTAATGGAACGCCTTCTGTAGGTAGAATAAAAGAGCACATTAAACCACCAAAGGAAACTTTTCCTCTATTTTTCTATATTTTTCTAACATCCGCTCCCCACCCCTGCAATATGCGACTGTTGTTCCAGTATTTGTAATTGTTGTAGTTGCCGCTGATTCTGCTGCTTTTCTTGTTCTGCGTCCTGTAAGCTATGACTTAAAGATTCGGCCACTTGTTCGAGGTTGGTTGAACGAGTACCCGGACTATCAAAATGTTCACGTTTGCAAGCACACATTCTTTGTAGGGCCCTTCGAAAGTCTTTGTTTTTCCAAACGTACACGAAGAAATTTGAGCCAGAATTCAGGAACGCCATCGTGATTGCAATCCTTTGGCTGACCAGCGAGTGATACCCCGTGACGTATTTGATCAAAAAGACAAGGAACACGGGAAGCCAGAACATGACAAACAGACAGTACACCAGAAGGAAGAGTCTGATGTATTTGAAGCAGGGTTGTCTGGCGCAGTTTTCCCTTGAAAGGGTAACCACGCGTATCATGTTCCTCTGATGCAGAGCCGCTCTAGTTATCACAGCGTACAAGACTCCGACGATAACCGTCAACGAAATGAAGAGAATCAGAATCCCATTGAGGTATTTCGGGGACATGGTGTTCACCTGTTGACACAGGCCTCTCCACTGGGAGGTAGGGTAGGCTGTTATGGCCACCGCTGTAGACGCGAGCCACGACGTCACAATCGTCGCCTTGGCCCTCCAAGGGGAGACCACATTGTCGTACTTGAATGGGTAGATTATGTAGATGAATCTGTCGACGCCGATGAGGGTGATGGTCAAGAAAGACTGGCAGGAGAGAAGGATGAAAGCTGCGAATGACAAGAAGCAGAAGGTGGTGGTGGAAGCAAACAGCAGAGGGATAGAGATGCACGGGATGTACATCCCAGTGAGCAGGTCGGTGAGCGCCAGGGAGACGAGATACAGGTTGGGGATGGTGGTCCGCAGTGACGGAGATCGAAGGAAAATGCTTATTGTCAGGATGTTGACCGTGCAGATGAAAGCGGAGATGAGAAGGTGGACGGGAATAAGGCCCAGGCCAGTCGTATGACGGGCACCCAATGTGGCACTGGCGTTTACGGAAATGTTGGTGCTGTTCATGTGTGGTTAGTCAGGCACTTGTGAATGAATGAACAAAGGAATGCATTAAATGAACGATCGAACGAATAAATGAAAGAATGAATGATCGAACGAATAAATGAAAGAATGAATGATCGAACGAATGAATGTGTGGATGAAGAAACAAAGTAACACGTTTATTCTATAAAACTAAAACAACACACGTCTATTCTACATAACCCATTGTACTATTCTACATACCAGAAGTATTCTCATTTACATGTAACAAGAAAGAACAGGAAAGAACAAGTATACGAATATGCTAGCTATCTTACGAAACAAATGGCAATATATACACAATATTGAATACAGAATCCCACTTTAAAACACACTGTTGCCTTCAACGTCTATTAAATATTAAATGCTGTTATAGATCGTGTCAAAGAAAGAAGAGCAAAGAAGAAGAAGTATTCGAATATGTTAACTATCTTACGAAACAAATAATAATACACACAAAATATTGAATACAGAAACCCACTTTAAAACACACTGTTGCCTTCAACGTCTATTAAATATTAAATGCTGTTATAGATTGTGTCAAAGAAAGAACAGCAAAGAAGAAGAAGAAGTATTCGAATATGTTAACTATCTTACGAAACAAATAATAATACACACAAAATATTGAATACAGAAACCCACTTTAAAACACACTGTTGCCTTTAACGTCTATTAAATATTAAATGCTGTTATAGATTGTGTCAAAGAAAGAACAGCAATGAAACAAATAATAATACACACAAACTATTGAATACAGAAACCCACTTTAAAACACACTGTTGCCTTCAACGTCTGTTAAATATTAAATGATGTTGTAGATTGTGTCAAAGAAAGAAGAGCAAAGAAGAAGAAGAAGGAAGTATTCGAATATGTTAACTATCTTACGAAACAAATAATAATACACACAAACTATTGAATACAGAAACCCACTTTAAAACACACTGTTGCCTTCAACGTCTGTTAAATATTAAATGATGTTGTAGATTGTGTCAAAGAAAGAAGTGCAAAGAAGAAGAAGAAGGAAGTATTCGAATATGTTAACTATCTTACGAAACAAATAATAATACACACAAAATATTAAATACAGAAACCCACTTTAAAACACACTGTTGCCTTTAACGTCTATTAAATATTAAATGTTGTTATTAGTTGTGTCAAACAATTAACAACAAAGAATAAGTATAAGAAGTGTGTTAGCTATATTATGAAGCAAATGAGAATACACATAAAATACTGACTATAAAAACCCACTTTAAAAGACACTGTAGCCTTGAACGACTATTAAATATTAGATGTTATTGGCTGTGTCAAAAAAAGAACAGCAAAGAACAAGTATAAGAAGTATGTTAGCTATCTTATGAAGCAAATGGTAATATACACAAAATATTGAATACAGAAACCCACTTTAAAACACACTGTTGCCTTCAACGTCTATTAAATATTACATGTTATTATTACAAAGACTCAAAAGAGAAGTTATGATATTGTTAAAATATCCCTTTGTGCAGAGATACGATTTTGAAAATGATAATGGTTGTATGCTGTTTCTACAGACACTGTAAAGATGTAGTGTCATGGGGAGTAGCAAACCTCCTATAGGCGAAGCACCTGACAGCAATGCCTGAGAACAATTACAACCTTGATCATATCTTTTCGACTCTGCCTTGTGCAGAAATACGATCTTAATAAGACAACGGTTTTGTTGTTCAGTGTATTGTTCAGATGTACATAGTTGAAATGTGTCTACCTTATCAATCAATCAAGCAACAATGACTTGTACTGACGACATATTATGGACAGTATTTTTCGTCAACCATTAACAAGACTGCTGCGTCTGCTAATATTAATTAGTTTTAAAACTGACTGCTTGCAGATCCTGGTTTAAAATATGTACCAGGTAACACTAGTTCTATCTTGTGCAGGTTTAGATTTGACTAACTAGTCTTGGAGTTTCACAGTTCTACAGGCGAAGTGGGGAGGCTGTTTCGTTCTGGAAAAGTGGCAGTCTTCCTAATTGCGAAACTCTTCACTGTGACTAGGAGCTGTCGTCATTTGTTCAAAACATCCGTTAGCCTCTGCTTTGCACAGATACGATTTTGAAAATGGAGTTGTTGTTCAGGTTCACGGACAACAGTAGAGGGAGATAACTCTGGTTAGTCTTCCGGGCGATGAATTCATTGCCTGAACAGAAAGAAACAAGACTTTTAAAATTAATAATAATTAATAAGTAGTATGAAAATTGGTAACTCAAACCATAATTACGAGGGGGGAGGGAGAAGGGTGAAAGGAAACATTGTTAGTGCTTACATTAAAACTAACAAACGGTTTTATTTTGTTTTGTTTTATTTTATTTTATTTACTATTTAATTTTATTAGTTTATATTTCTTGGGTGTGTTGTTTTTTTGTTGTTGTTTTTTAAGTTTAATTTAATTTATTTTATTTTATTATTACTTTTCATTTATTATTATGTAGCACACATAAACACACACACACACACACACACACACACACACACACACACACACACACACACACACACACACACATACACACATCTGGGTGGGAGTCAGTGCCGGGAAGCAAACCCATTACCTATCAGCCTAAAGTCCGATGACTTAACCATTACAGCACCGAGGCCAACCACTATGTCAGCACATTTATCACGGGCCTCGGTAGTCTAGTGATTAAGCTATCGGAATTAAAGTGACAGACCCTAGTTTTTAGACACTACTGCGTGTTTATCACTGTTTGAGCCGTTTTCGATAATTGAAATCAGACATTACTTTGGGGGCGGTATTTGGCTCCGTCGGTTGAGTGCTCGCTTGAGGTGCTTGCGTCTCAGGATCGAACCACCTTGGTGGATCCATTCAACTGATTGAGGTTTTTTTTTTCCTAATTTCACCCAGCGCACCACAACTGGTCAATGGCCGTGGTATGTGCTTTCCTGTCTGTGGGGGGGAGGGGTGTGTGAGACATAGCCCAGTGGTACAGCACTCGCTTGATGCGCGGTCGGTTTGGGATCGATCCTCGTCAGTAGGTCCATTGGGCTATTTCTTGCTATCCTGTCTTATGGATGGTGTATATAAAAGAACCCTTGCTGCTAATCAAAAAGAGTAGCCCATGAAGTGGCGACAGCGGGTTTCCTCCCTTAGTATCTGTGTGGTTCTTAACCATATGTCCGACGCCATATAACCGTAAATAAAATGTGTCGAGTTCGTCGTTAAATAAACCATTTCGTTCCTTCCTGTCTGTGGGAAATTACATATGAAAGATCCCTCGCTACTACTTTTAAAATGTAGCGGGTTTCATCTGATGACTTCCGAGTCAACATTTCCAAATGTTTGACATCCAATAGCCGATGATTAATAAATCGATGTGCTCTGGTTGTGTCGTTAAACATTATGAACTTTAACTTTATATTACTGACGTTTTATTACCTAGATTATCCATATCCGTACATCCGAAGTGTGTCTGGTCTTCCTCGTGTTGCTAATAACTCGAAATGCATTTTTTTAAAACGTAAAAAGTAGTAACGGTTATGGAGACCAGCTCTTGTCTCTTTGGTCACTGTTTAGAATATGGCCACTACAGCGACGTCTCTCTCACTAACCACTAACAACTAACTA
The DNA here is from genome assembly GCF_016097555.1 of Gigantopelta aegis. Lineage (NCBI taxonomy): Eukaryota > Metazoa > Mollusca > Gastropoda > Neomphalida > Peltospiridae > Gigantopelta > Gigantopelta aegis. The sequence goes on along the minus strand of NC_054713.1, from coordinate 5,532,610 downwards.
CTAACCCAGTTCTTTTCATTCATTTCATTTCAACTGATTTCCGTGCTTATATCCAATTAATGTTCAAGCACGCTGCCATGGGCACACGCGTCAGCTATCTGGGCTGTCTGTCCAGGACAGTGGGTTAATTGTTAGTTTGTTAGTGGTCAGTGAGAGAGAGAGAGAAAGATAGGGGGGAGGGGGAGAGAGAAGTGGGTAGTGACCTTACACTGTACCTGCCCATTGAGTCGTGAAAACTCGGTCTGGGTGGGAGTCGGTACCAGGCTGCGAACCCTGTACCTACAAGCCTTATATCCGATGGCTTAACCACGACGTCAACAAGGACGGTACCATCTGTCCTGGACAGACAGCCCAGATAGCTGAGATGTGTAGCTAGGACAACGTACTTGATCCTGTTTCGATAAGCACGAAAAGACTTTGAAATGAAATGACGTACGTTATCATGGCCGCTACACAGGTTAATTAATGCACTGAGCTACAACCTAAAAGGATTCTTGTTATCGGGACTCTCAGCTTGACCGGCAATGAAGACAAACGTTGTTTCATGCGCTCTGGACTTACCCACCCACCCCCTCCCCCCGCCACCTGGGGGGACTGCTAGCTAGCTACGGAACTTTGTTGGAGTACCGAGTCGCGTACACCGAGTCGCGTACACCGAGTCACGGGCGACCGTGACCTTGGTGTATGGCGACTCGGTCCCTTTGAAGAGGAGGAGAAGGAACAGTAAACAGGAACAGGGCGACGCCGCCGAAGAGAACTTCGCCGATCAAGGAAAAGAACACTACGGAGGTGACCTACGACGAGCTGGATATAGCGATGTACCAATCGCCGCCGCTGGTTCCTACTTCGACCCCCAACATGGCGGCTCCGGTGCAGCGGTCAACTATATCGACCGCTCCCGTCGAGCCGCCCCGGATACCAGTTGTTGGTGCGATTGCGAAGAGAAAGGCGACAACACCTGTCTCACAGCCAGCCAAGGAGAAACCACCAGCCCGTCAACTTAACCCCCCCCCCCCCCCCCCCCCCCCCAGCCCAGCCGGAAGTTGATTGGAACATCCAGGTCAGGAAGATCAGGCCAAGCTTCCGGCATTGTGTGCAAGAGGACACGCGTGATTCGGCGATGCTGAAGGGGAAGTTCCTGAATCAAGGCTGGCAACAGCTGACTGATGAAAGCCACTTTGAACTTCACACCATCAGGACTCAGGAAGGACATTCGGGTCGTCTTGACCCTACGATGCCGCAGCTACTACCGACAAGCGATCCTGTTGCGAGAGATGGAAAGCCAGACCATCCACAGGATTGTCAAGGCAGTCGTCGGCGCTGTTCACGGGTAAGTCATCCCTGCACTGATGCAACGGAGGAGCAAAGTCCCGAACTTATTCGCCACGCCCCTTATCAGCTCGTCGTAGACGCCAACCTCATTGTAGGAATACAAGTATACAGTAAAATAGATTTTGAGCCTTATATTAATATAAGCACGAAAATAACTACATAAATTAATGAATGAATAAATCTTTGATTTGATATTTAAACAAAATTAAAATTCTGTGTCTTAATTTAGTATATTTTTAAAATTGTCTGACCGGCCGTATCTTATCAATACAGAAACACACAATTATTCTAATAGACCTTTAATAGGTGTAGGCTGAAGAAACAAAATTAAGGAAATATTAATTACATACTTTTGCTAACAAGAATACTTTAGCTGTCATTTCTCAAGAAACTTTATTTTTGAAATTTAAATTGGTTATTTAGGAAAGCATACTTTCTACCTTTATGACTTTGATGAAATTTATTTTGAAGGACTCCATATTTTTTAAATAATTAAAACTGCCACAGTGTATATTTTAAGTCACGTACATAATATCCGTGTGGAAATGCACAATTACACCCTTGGATAGTTTTTAATTCTAAAGTTATTCCATATATGTTATTAGGGACACCCATATAACACATCCATGTGCTCTTGATCACTATAAACCAATTTGATGACACTGCTGACCTATCGCACTTGTCCGGTAACACCAATGCCATAATGAGCTTGTTCATAGAGTAACACGTGTCTGCACGTGCAGGCCGAGTACAGTTCTGCGTGGACATATATACTTTTACGTTTCTTTGTTCATCTTGTTTTCAAAAGTTAACAATAAAAATTTATATCTTTTAATTGTTCCATCTTGAATTTGTATTTTGAAAAGTGACGTTTTTTGTAGAATGACCCAGCAATGCTTGCTGCATCGGCCTCTTCAAGCAGAATTTCAACTAACAATCGTCCTGTTGAGCGAAATCAGCTGATCGAGAATGTACAGTCACTGACAGCAGACGACACCGATAAATCACGCTTTGCCAACATAAAAACGCAAATATCCAAACATTCTACAACAAATTGATGAAAATACTGATCCCTTAAGTGCACCTAGCAGTGAAATATCATCGTGTAAACCCCAAATTAAAAACGCGACAACTGACCCCGTTTATCCTATTATGGCCTCTCAAAGTTTTCAAACGAACTTGCAAAACACGAATATTACACAACTCCCAACATCAACAAAATTACTCAAATGACACCTACCTTTAACATGACAGTTGAAATTCACAACCATTATCACATAAAAATATGAATTAGCAACGTAGCACAATAAATCAAAACGAATATATCCAAATCTGATCGACAAACACTTTTATAACTTTACATTTCAGACCGTTCCATATTGCAGGGTATTTGAAATTTTGTTATGTTCTTCCATATTAAAAGTGTTTTATTGGTTCAAATACACAACAGTATTTTTCATATAACTAGTTTTGAAAATTTTCTTCCAATTTCGTTACCCCCATGATGGACTCTTCCTGTCGATCGACGTCAATCAGTTACAGACACGTTTGACAAAATGTGGAAGAGTAACTTCGGAGAATTTCGTGAGTGAAAATAGTTCGCTATTTATATTACATTAAAAATAAAACATATACAATTTACAGAAAATAAAAAAAGAAGGTAAAAGGTATTTTACAATGGAGATCACCAGTTTCCATTCTTTGTTTTTCTCAAGGTGATATCGTCTAATTGACAGTGAATAGGAGGATGACCACATCGTGCCTACGCACGAAAAAAATGGAAACAGGTGATTTCCTAATTATCACACTTGGTTGTGACTGATCTCGCTGTTGTTAAATCTAAAATAAATAACTACCAACAATCGATCCCAAACATATATGCCTGCACAAGTAATTTGTAGGCGCGTATGATCTGGGGTTGGGTGGGTATAGCCCCCCCCCCCCCCCCCTCTACACACACACACACACACACATAAATTTGCGGACGAAAATGTAAACGGATTTATGTTATACTATATACAAGAAATAAAATTCTCACTTCTGTCCAGACCCCACTTCACATATGATTCCAGGGCTGATTTGAGAATATAAAAATTATAATTGCTGCCACTCGGCATACACTGATCAGCTGTATAACCGGCTTCGGTGGTGTCGTGGTTAAGGCGTCGGACATCACGACGGTAAATGCAGGGTTCGCAGCTCCGTACCGGCTCCCACCCAGAGCGAGTTTTAAGACCACTACAAAGTACTTCACTGTCCTGGACAGACAGCCTAGGTAGCTGAGGTGTGTGCATTTTTTATTATTATTTTAAAAACGTACATACTTCTGAGTAGTAACGGTTATGGAGACAAACTCTAGTCTGCTTTTAAGAGTATGGTCATTACAGTGACGTCTATCTCACTAAACACTAACAACTAACCACTAACCCACTGTTCTTTTCATTCATTTCATTTCAACTTATTTTCGTGTTTATATCCAATTAAGGTTCAAGCACGCTGTCCTAGGCACACACACCTCAGCTGTTTGGGCTGTCTATCCAAGACAGTGGGTTTTTTGATTGTTAGTGGTTAGAGAGAGAGAGAGAGAGAGAGAGAGAGAGAGAGAGAGAGAGAGAGAGAGAGAGAGAGAGAGAGAGAGAGAGAGAGAGAGAGAGAGAGAGAGAGAGAGAGAGAGAGAGAGAGAGAGAGAGAGAACAACGGTGTAGTGACCTTACACCGTATCTGTCTATTGAGTCGTTAAAACTCGGTCTGGACATTAACCACTAACCGACTAACAATTAACCCACTATCCTGGATAGACAGCCCAGATAGCTGAGGTCTGTGCCCAGGACAGTGGGTTAATTGTTAGTTGGTTAGTGGTTAGTGAGAGAGAACAGGGTGTAGTTGTCTTACATTTGCCCATTGAGTTGTTAAAACTCGCTCTTGGTGGGAGCCGGTACCGAGCTGCGAACCCTGTACCTGCCAGCCTTAGTATGTGCCCAGGACAGCGTGCTTGAACCTTAACTGGATATAAGCACAGAAAAATAAGTTGAAATGAAAAGAAATGTTATCGACCTGTCAGATATGTTATGCAACTGCCTCGTCATAATTATTGCCTTGACGCAGCATCGTGTTGATAACGGTCACTAGCTGAACGTTGTTAGTGTGATACATAATGGAAAGAAAGAAAGAAATGTTATATTTAACGACGCACTCAACACATTTTCTTCACGGTTATATGGCGTCAGACATATGGTTAAGGACCACACAGATTTTGAGAGGAAATCCCGCTGTCGCCACTACATGGGCTACTCTTTCCGATTAGCAGCAAGGGATCTTTTATTTGTACTTCCCACAGGCAGGATAGCACAAACCATGGCCTTTGTTGAACCAGTTATGGATCACTGGTCGGTTGCAAGTGGTTTACACCTACCCATTGAGCCTTGCGGAGCACTCACTCAGGGTTTGGAGTCGGTATCTGGATTAAAAATCCCATGCCTCGACTGGGATCCGAACCCAGTACCTACCAGCCTGTAGACCGATGGCCTAACCACGACGCCAACGAGGCCGGTATACATAATGGTGTTATTCAGTGAATAATTCACAGTGTTCATATGGTAGAAACAGGTCTGCCGATCAGACAATGTTTTGATTAAAGGTGCATTATCACTAACTTGGATGTGACTGATATCACTGTTGTTAAACCTGAAGTAAATAACTACCAACTATCGATTCCAAACATATATATATATATATGCATGCACAAGTAATTTGCAGGCGCGTAGGATCTGGGGCTGGGTGGGTATAGCACCCCTCCCCCCTCCCTCCCCCTACACGCGCGCACACACACACTTGCGGACGAAAATGTGTACGGCTTTGTTATACTATATATAAGAAAGATAAAATTCTTACTTGCGCCCGCCTCCCCCTCCCCCTCCCCCTCCCCTCCCCTACACTTCAGATATGATTCCAAGGGGTCTGATTTGAGAATATCAAAATTATAATTCCTGCCACTCAGCATACACTGATCAGCTGTTCTTAGAAACACTATAACCGGCCTCGGTGGCGTCGTGGTTAAGCCGTCGGGCATAAGGCTGATAGGTGTAGGGTTCGTATCCCCGTACCGGCTCCCACCCAGAGCGAGTTTTAACGACTCAGTGGGTAGGTGTAAGACCACTGTACCATCTTCTCTCTCACTAACCACTAGCAAAGTACCTCACTGTCCTGGACAGACAGCCCAGATAGCGTGCTTGAACCTTAATTGGATATAAGCACGCAAATAAGTTGAAATGTAATGAAAGAAACACTATTCGGAAAAATACGTTGGATAAATCACACACAACAAGCCTTTGAAAATTGCGAGAACGATTATTTCGTTCGCGCTTCGTTCACGCAAATCTAATTTATGTATCCTGTGTTAACTTTAGGACATTATTGACATGGATATAAAGGGTTACGCAAAATGAAAATGGGTTACCTGAATTTATTTGTGATTAAACCATAAACGGTTTATGCAAATATTCAATTCTGAGAGGCCTGCGTGACTATTCCACTTTTAAAAAGAAGAGTAACGCCATTTTTATCCCAGAAAGTTTAAATGATTAGAGCAACGTGTTGTCTGAAGAAACAAAACAGCCACACTTAATGATGTGTTTATTAGGAAGGAAGGAAGGAAATGTTTTATTTAACGACGCACTCAACACATTTTATTTACGGTTATATGGCGTCGGACATATGGTTAAGGACCACACAGATATTGAGAGAGAAACCCACTATCGCCACTTCATGACCCACTCGTTTCAATTAGGAGCCAGGGATCTTTTATATGCACCATCCCACAGACAGGATAGTGCATACCACGGCCTTTGTTACACCAGTTGTGGAGCACTGGCTGGAACGAGAAATAGCCCAATGGACGCACCGACGGGAATCGATCCTAGATCGATCGCGCATCAGGCGAGCGCTGTACCACCGAGCTACGTCTCGCCCCTGCGTTTATTAGATGCAGAGCAGAATTGAATTGACTGAGGAAACTATGGTACATACTTCGACCACAAAGAATCTAGGAACTCTACAAAGGGGTTATTTATAAAACCAAATTAGAAAATGAGAAAGTAATAAGCGGTCAAATGAATACATGATTTATCAAACGAAACCGGTGACAGCTTTGTTAAAACTACAAAACCCGTATTAGCCGTAACTAACTGACTTATGATGAAGCTCAAGAACTAGAAGATGGAATTGGTTATTCTAAAGCCACTAGCATAAGCGTACGAGACGTGGGGGGGGGGGGGGGGGGGACAAATCCTCAAATTCAGGCAAAAATTATTGAGATATTCAGGCAAAATGTGCTAAGTGAGACCTTTTAATCATGTATTTCAATCGTTCTACCCACAAAATTAGTTGTAATCCATGTAACACTGTTTGGAAATTCGACAAGCCTCGTCCCGCATCGAAATTTCCACCACCTCGGGTGTACTTTTTCTATCCCACATGACCACATAGGATGGAGTCTATTAATATATAACACCTTGTGGCTATTGGACCTATACACACGTGCGTGCGCGCGCACAAACACAGACACGTGCACACACACATACATGCAGACACAGAGCCACACACAGTCAGACAAATACACAAACGTACATACATACAAAATAACAATAATAATACAGGCTTCTAAGAATTGCAAATTTGTGTAAACAATTTATGGTTTGCACAAAAAGAAAATATAGGGAACCTATTTTCATTTAACGTAACCTGTCATGATAATTATAATGATGCAATTTTCATTTCAGTTATTTTTCGTGCTCATATCCAATTAAAATTCAAGCACGCTGTCCTGGGCAGACGCCTCAGCTATCTGGGCTGTCTGTCCAGGACAGTGGGTTAGTTGTTAGTGATTAGTAATGATGCAATTTTCATTTTATTTCAAATTATTTTCACACTTATGTCCAATTAAGGTTCAAGCACGCTGTCCTTGGCACACACCTCAGCTATCTAGGCTGTCTGTCTATGGGCAGTGGGTTAGTGAAAGAGAAGAGGGTGTAGTGGCCTTACGCCTACCCATTTGAGCCCTTAAGAACTCGCTCTGGGTTGGAGCAGGTACCGGGCTGCAAACCCTGTACCTACCAGTCTGTAGTCCGATGGCTTAACCACGACGCCACCGAGGCCAGCAAATGATGGAATAAATCTACTGCGCGAACAACGAAATTATCTTTCTTGCAATTTTCACAACCTGGGTATAGAATATTAAGAAATTTCTTACCTACGTAGAGAATTTCTGTCACTCGGTATTACCGATTCACGTCGTCTGCAGTACCGTTGTTAATATTGTAACTGCAGGTCAATGCGCAAATTCACAAACGAAACGAAGCCTGAGATCCGTACGTATTATTAGGAAGTTCTTTCACTGGGTATTAACAACTCGTGTCGTCTGCTGGTGATGTATGTTGGTAACAACTGCAGGTCGGCTGATAACCGATATAGCCATACTGGGTGTAATTGTCTTTTAATAATCACACAGTCACGGTTCCATAGTAATGCAATGTTCCTTAGTTATCACCAGTTTTCGCTATGCCATTGGTCTATTAGCGTATAAAGCATGTCAACTAGTACACGTCTAATACATCAAAGGTATGAAAAAAGGTATATATTAAAAAATCTTAGCTTTTTTTCTGCTTTTTTTTACTGCTTTTTTTTTGTGTGTGGCATTTTTGGCTTTTTAGTAGGGGTGTCGCCTATATGGCGATAACGGGTTCTCTCTCTCTCTCTTATTAAGGGCTGAAATAAGCGCATGTTACTTAAAGGTTTTGTTTTGTTTCACAACACCACTAGAGCACATTGATTTATTAATCATCGGGTATTGGATGTCAAACATTTGATGATTTTGACAAATAGTCTTAGAGAAGAAACTCGTTACATTTTTGCATTAGTAGCAAGGGATCTTTGTATGCACCATCCTACAGATAGGGTAGTACATACCACGGCCTTTGATATACCGGTAGTGGTGTATCCAGTACGACGCCATATAACTGTAAATAAAATGTGTTGAGTGCGTCGTTAAAAAAAAACATTTCTTTGTTGGTGCAACCAGCGTATACCTTCTAGCACGTCAAGGATATGCTGTGTCCTGTCTATGAAAAACAAAATGCATATAAACTATTTTGCTGCAGTAGGTGTCGGCCACGGATTCCCTCTCTTATTGGGCGGGATGTAGCCCAGTGGTAAAGCGCTCGCCTGATGCGCGGCCGGTTTGGGATCGATCCCCTTCAGTGGACCCATTGGGCTATTTCTCGTTCGAGCCAGTGCACCACGACTGGTATATCAAAGGCAGTGGTATGTGATATCCTGCCTGTGGGATGGTGCATATAAAAGATTCCTTGCTGCATTAGAAAACATGTAGCGGGTTTCCTTTGATGACTACGAGTCAGAATTACCAAATGTTTGACATCCATTTAGTTGATGATTAATTAATCAATGTGCTCCAGTGGTGTCGTTAAACAAAACAAACAAACCCTCTCTTATTAAATCGCGATCAAGGGATGAACTAAGCGCGTGTTAGTTAGCCGCAGTTTTAAAAAAATGAGTGGAGATTTTAAAAAAGAAAGAAAAAAAAAGGTTTAGTAGCGTATGTTGGAAAGAGCACATGAAACATATTTCTGCAGTTTCATCATATTTATTACGGTCTTGAAAGTAGCATTTTGGGAATTGGTCATCAGGCTGAAGGCTACATTAACACCCCCAGCATCCCACAACAGTGCATTTATAAACTGAAAATCAGACACATGGTAATTCAATAATATATACCCTTCAAAAAAAAAAGTAGAGGAACCTGAAATATTACTGTTAATATCAACTATTAAACCGAACATACGTTTTGACCACAGACATCCTAGTAAAGAACGTTCAGGTCTGTTTATCAACACACCGAAACACATTCCATAATTTACACGTGCATCACACAGTTTCCCCGTACACGGGCGTGGGGAGTCATTCTCGATTTTGACAATTTCCAGGTAGGTCCATTAATCACCGTGGAACATTATTTCTGTCAATCGTTTTCATTCTGTTGATCATATTATTGTTTTGTTTTTAGTCATTTTTATTCTTTGAATTTGCGATTTACTGATAAAAACTTCAACTTTCAAATTTCACTTCTGACCCCAATCGTCCTTCGAGATCTTTGGTGGTCATAAAACCTACTGTAATACTGAACTACCGGTTGTAATTTTTGCCCAATTAATTCACTGTCGTCATATAACCATTCCCCACAGTTAATATATCTTACAATTTTGGCAATTGTAAATTCTTATTAGAGTTCCCCTACTTTTTTGAAGAGTATATTATATTTCTGAATTTTTATTCTGATTTGCAGGAATATCTTGTGTGGTCAAGGCGGAATTTTTTTTAAATTTTTTGTTGTTGTTGTTGTTGTTGTTGTTGTTGTAACAAACTGTTGAATTATCTTCATAAAAACATTTCCGTTCTTGCTTTCCTTGAAGCTAGAGTATACTCTTATTGTTTGACTGTTTAGAAATGAAGATTGACGTAGATTGTCTTATAGTGTACCTCGACTTTTGACTTGCTGAGACACTATTTAGTGTACTGCTATCTCAAGGCCACGTGTCGCCACGGTAACATGATAGATATTCAATGGCAGTGGATTTAAAATGTATTGTAGGTAGCACTATACCAAATAACATCCGGATGGGTCAAAGGTCGAATTTAATGTTGGTTATTCCTGCCACTAGTAATAAATGTGACAGGAAGGAAGGAAATGTTTTATTTAACGACGCCTTCAACACATTTTATTTAAGGTTATATGGCATCGGACTTATGGTTGAGGACTACACAGATATTGAGAGAGGAAACCCGCTGTCGCCACTTCAATGGGCACTGTGGGGCACTGGCTGGAACGAGAAATAGCCCAATGGGCCCACCGACGGGAATCGATCCTAGATCGATAGCGCATCAGGTGAGATCTGTACCACTGAGTTAATTCCTGCCCCATAATGTGACAGCGTTTGTTGTTAAAATATTCTATTTATCCGAGTAATAAATGTATGCAAGTTTATTTAATCCAGTACCACTGTGTCACATAGGACAGACCTTTGAACATGTATAGGGAATTTGTAAAATTAGGTACCACAAGTTTGTGAGAAACTAAGGGTATTGTAAAAACATCCGATTATTATTAAATGAGTCATGGAACTGCAAGGTTCCACTTTCTTCAGTTAATACTTTGAGAAGAGGATTGGTATATTGCATATAATACTTTTAGAAGAGGATTGGTATATTGCATAAAATACTTTTAGTCACAAGGGTTGATGTATTGCACATAGTACTTTTAGTCGCAAGGGTTGATGTATTGCATATAGTAGTACTTTTAGTCGCAAGGGTTGATGTATTGCATATAGTACTTTTAGAAGAGGATTGGTATATTGCATAAAATACTTTTAGTCACAAGGGTTGATGTATTGCACATAGTACTTTTAGTCGCAAGGGTTGATGTATTGCATATAGTAGTACTTTTAGTCACTAGGGTTGATATATTGTGTATAGTACTTTCAGTCAGATTGGTTGTTATACTGCATATAGTACTTTTAGTCACAAGGGTTGATATATTGTGTATAGTACTTTTAGTCACAAGGGTTGATATATTGTGTATAGTACTTTTAGTCACTAGGGTTGATATATTGTGTATAGTACTTTTAGTCAGATTGGTTGTTATATTGCATATAGTACTTTAGTCACAAGGGTTGATATATTGCGTATAGTATTTTTAGTCACAAGGGTTGATATATTGCATATAGTACTTTTAGGCACTAGGGTTGATATATTGCGTATAGTACTTTTAGTCACAAGGGTTGATATATTGCGTATAGTATTTTTAGTCACAAGGGTTGATATATTGCATATAGTACTTTTAGTCACTAGGGTTGATGTATTGCATATAGTACTTTTAGTCACAAGGGTTGATGTATTGCATATAGTACTTTTAGTCGCAAGGGTTGATATATTGCATATAGTACTTTTAGTCACAAGGGTTGATGTATTGCATATAGTACTTTTAGCCACAAGGGTTGATGTATTGCATATAGTAGTACTTTTAGTCGCAAGGGTTGATGTATTGCATATAGTACTTTTAGAAGAGGATTGGTATATTGCATAAAATACTTTTAGTCACAAGGGTTGATGTATTGCACATAGTACTTTTAGTCGCAAGGGTTGATGTATTGCATATAGTAGTACTTTTAGTCACTAGGGTTGATATATTGTGTATAGTACTTTTAGTCAGATTGGTTGTTATATTACATATAGTACTTTTAGTCACAAGGGTTGATATATTGTGTATAGTACTTTTAGTCACAAGGGTTGATATATTGTGTATAGTACTTTTAGTCACTAGGGTTGATATATTGTGTATAGTACTTTTAGTCAGATTGGTTGTTATATTGCATATAGTACTTTAGTCACAAGGGTTGATATATTGCGTATAGTATTTTTAGTCACAAGGGTTGATATATTGCATATAGTACTTTTAGTCACTAGGGTTGATATATTGCGTATAGTACTTTTAGTCAGATTGGTTGTTATATTGCATATAGTACTTTAGTCACAAGGGTTGATATATTGCGTATAGTATTTTTAGTCACAAGGGTTGATATATTGCATATAGTACTTTTAGTCACTAGGGTTGATATATTGCGTATAGTACTTTTAGTCACAAGGGTTGATATATTGTGTATAGTATTTTTAGTCACTAGGGTTGATGTATTGCATATAGTACTTTTAGTCGCAAGGGTTGATATATTGCATATAGTACTTTTAGTCACAAGGGTTGATGTATTGCATATAGTACTTTTAGCCACAAGGGTTGATGTATTGCATATAGTACTTTTAGCCACAAGGGTTGATGTATTGCATATAGTACTTTTAGTCGCAAGGGTTGATGTATTGCATATAGTACTTTTAGTCGCAAGGGTTGGTGTATTGCATATAGTACTTTTAGTCGCAAGGGTTGATGTATTGCATATAGTACTTTTAGTCACAAGGGTTGATGTATTGCATATAGTACTTTTAGTCACAAGGGTTGATGTATTGCATATAGTACTTTTAGTCACAAGGGTTGATGTATTGCATATAGTACTTTTAGTCGCAAGGGTTGATGTATTGCATATAGTACTTTTAGTTGCAAGGGTTGATGTATTGCATATAGTACTTTTAGTCGCAAGGGTTGATGTATTGCATATAGTACTTTTAGTCACAAGGGTTGATGTATTGCATATAGTATTTTTAGTCACAAGGGTTGATGTATTGCATATAGTACTTTTAGTCGCAAGGGTTGATGTATTGCATATAGTACTTTTAGCCACAAACATTATATGATCGCTTATAGTACACCCTGTAGTGTCGTTAAACACACATTCCTTTCCTTTTAGGACGGATCGTAGCCCAGTGGTGAATTGTTCGTTGATGCGCGGTTGGTCTAGGATCGATCCCCATTGGTGGGCCCATTGGGCTATTTCTCGTTTTAGCCAGTGCACCACTACTGGTACTTCAAAGGCTGTGGTATGTGCTATCCTGTCTATGGGAAAGTGCATATAAATGATCCCTTGCTACTAATGGAAAAATGCAGCGGGTTTCCTCTCTAAGACTGTATTTCGGAATTCCTAAATGTTTGACATCCAATAGCCGATGATTAATAAATCAATGTGCTCTAGTGGTGTCGTTAAACAAAACAAGCTTCAACTTCCTTTCCTTTTGACCTTTCTGACCCATACAACCAAGGCAATGAATGAATGAATGAATGGATGAATGAATGGATGTTTAACGACACCCCAGCACGAAAAATACATCGGCTATTGGGTGTCAAACTATGGTAAATGCAAAACACATTTCATGATCAACATGAATATAAAATTCAAGATACAACCAAGGGAGACAATTCGTATTATATTTTGCAACCAAGAGAGACAATTCTTTTAATATGCAACCATGGGAAACAATTCTTACTATTAAGTGCGTGTCAGTCTTAAACAGTTATTTCCCTTTCTACTGTCTTGTAACGAAATAAATTAACGTTTAGATTGATCATTGTATAAGAGATGAACGAAAGAACAAACGAACATAGTAGTGGAACGTAAGTTGTAACGTTGATTAAAACATATATAAATTGATAGTTATTTCGGAATGTTTTCTTTGTGTACACAATAACCATGCTTAGTATAATATATATTTAAAAGTATGTATAAACCACCATAAATTGGTCATTCTATGTCAACTCAATACTCTCTTTAACATCATCGTTAAAAATGTGCTTGACATTTTCTGAGATGATTTAAGTACATTTATAAAATAAAAATGACACACATTTTTAATACTAGTAATTATTTTAGCACCATGAGATAAAGTACGTTAGTTCAACTAGTTCAAACAGCTACATATCCACTAGTTGTCATCAAGAAGCTCTGAGGTTCGTACCATTTAAATCTGAACGAAAAAAAACAGTAATACATTATCAGGGCTCCGTTCCACAAAGCGACCTTATCCCTAAGATCACCTTATACGCATAGCTACCTTATGCAGTAAGGTGATCTTAGTGCTAAGATCGCTTCGTGGAACGGGGCCCAGGGCCGTATCTCTGCACAATGCAGAGTCGAGTGGGCATTTTGGCAAAATTGTGGATGATTCCATGAATCTCTGTCTAGTGTCTCGTCTATAGGAGGACAGCCACTCAAGGAGATCCTTTACTGGATATTTCATTCCTTTTGCATAACCACAGCGAGGACTGCAGCTCTGTTAGTACAGGACAGATCTCATTGGAATAAGTACAGCTGTCATATCAGTGATGATATCAGGTGTTCACGAAAGATGAGTATATCCTGCCCCACCGATGACACCCGACGTTTGAAGCCCAATGTTTTATTTATTACATGTGATGTTTATTAAAATATAATTAATTTTGTCTTCAAATATTTAACCTTTATCTATAAAAGTATGTATACATGTATCTCCATTGTTACTATATCCTGTCCTGGGCCCCGTTCCACAAAACGATCTTAGCCCTAAGATCACCGTAACTACACAGCTAACATATGCACTTAAGGTGATCTTAGCGCTAAGATCGCTTTGTGGAACGGGGCCTTGGACAGGAGATCTGGCGCAAATCAGAACTCGTGCCCAGGATAGACGTGCTTGAATATTCAGTGGATATGAGCACGTTAATAGAGTTTTCCTTCCTGTTACAATAATGATCCGACAGTGAATTTGGTTTGGAAGACTAAACAACATTTTGGTAATTGTACAGGACATTCAGACATATTTGAAAGGTACCAAATTTTGTCTACCAAAAATGATTGATGGATACCCGGAAGAGACGTGCAGTAGATGCCATTAATATCTTGTATAGAGGTTAAAGTTAAGGATTGTTGTGTTTAACGACATCACTAGAGCACACTGGAATATTAATCATCGGCTATTGGATGTAACATTTTTCGTAATATTGATACGTAGTCTTAGCGAGGGAACCCGCAACATTTTTTTGTTGGTGGGTGTGGGTAATTTTTGGCATGCTTCAATCAGAGAACTGTTCAAGCACGTCTGTCGTGGGCACAACCTCTGACTTCGCCAGAGAGTTCTGTCTATGACAGGTTTCCATTAGCAGCAAGGGCCCTTTTATATTGACCACGCCACTGCCAACAAAATGAAGAATAGTAAAGAATATGGTACAAGACACATATCCATCATCTACTATGAACTACTTGCGACAAAAACAGTTAACATCGTGCGGTTATTTTAGAATTGTTTCAACTTTGCATTTTCGAGTTTCGTGCATCTTCGAAAGTTTCTTTGACACTCTCTCATTCAATCACAAAACGTACAGTGATTGTTACTTATATTATAATTATGCGCTACCATTGAGTGAGTTTTATTTTTTAATTTTGAAACATATATTAATGTTTACGTCAAGGTCAAATATTTTAAAAATTAATTTGTAATTAGTTTATTTTGTTTTAATGACAACCCTTGTATGGAATAAAACATTTAGCTTCAAGCGAGCTTTACAGTGGTATCAACATTAAGTCTCTTGCTGATATAGTAACGGATTTCATGCTAATTAAGCAACAGGTCACATCCCATTTGATATAGTTTAAACCTTATGTAGGCCTATGTTGGCAAATATTTCTTCAGTTAACGGTTGCTATGTTTAACGAGAGCCCCTTAACTAATTAATCATCGGCTATTGGTGTTAAACAATTGGTTATTTTGACACGTAGTAATTAGAGGAAATTCGCAACAAAAAAATCATTAGCAGCAAAGGATCTTTTATATGTATTTTTCCAAAGAGTTTTGTTCTGTCCATGGCAGGTTTCCATTAGTAGCAAAGGATCTTGTATATGTATTGTTACCAAAGATATGACAGCACATACTATACATTTTGATATACCAGCCGTGGTGCACTAGCTGGGACAGAAGAAAAAAAAAATCAATAAATGGATCCACCGAGAAGCTTCGATCCTTCGATCCAAGCACCTAAGGTTAGCGCTCTACCTCTTGATCGAGATCCCTCCACCTTCATTAAAGATGTATGTAGACTTCAGGTCAGGTAGTTCAGGGGATTCTACCTCTGGCGGGCGGGATTCTAGCTCAGTCGGTTGAGTGTTCGCTTGAGGTGATGGTGTCGCAGGATCGAACCACATCTGTGGATCCGTTCAACTGCTGTTTTTTTCTCGATCCAACCAGTACACACAACAGGTTTAAGGTCATGGTATGTGCTTTCCTGTCTTTCTAAAAAGTGCATATAAAAGATCTCTTGCTGCATTAGGAAAAATATAGCGGGTTTCCTCTGATGACTACGTATCAGAATTACCAAATGTTTGACATCCAATAGCCGATGATTAACGAATTAATCAATGTGCTCTAGTGGTGTCGCTAAACAAAATAAACTTTAACATACCAGAATTACCAAATGATTGACATCCAATAGCCGATGATTAATTCATCAATGTGCTCTAGTGGTGTCGTTAAACAATAAATTTTAACATACCAGAATTACTAAATGTTTGACATCCAATAGCCGATGATTAATTAACAATGTGCTCTAGTGGTGTCGTTAAACAAAGCAAACTTCTTCTACCTCTAGTGGGCCAACTGTCGAGTGACAGAAGTCCAAGAATGTGTCATTCGACGCCTACATCATCGCATATTTATATTTGGTAAAACTGAATGATCGAAAAGCCGTGAATGTGTTACTTTCTGTTGGCGCCCCTACAAGAATTAATCCCATCTGTCTACTGCCGTGTCCCGCTTCATCACGTTTGGTGTCTCTGGATCACCCACCGACACTGCAGTTGTTTCCACAACCTGTGAACATAGATGTCATATTGGCACTTCGTTCTGTAGGTGTCGGGCGATCATTGCCAAAAATAGAGGATGTAAATTTTGCAGTTTGGCCGGGGTCGCATGCGCGTGCGAAATGAAAGATGCCACGTGCTGGATTCACGTGGGGAAGGCTATTTTAGTGGCATTACAATGTAGTTTTGTAAACTTAGAAAAGAAGGGAAACGGTCAATTATTATTTGTACGTATCAGCTAGACTCCAACATATTGGATTCAACATGGCTTCCAAAATAGTTTTTTGGCAAGTTATGATTTGTTATAGCTTTGTTTCGGTGAAGACGGGACGTTTCAGCTAAGGACATTTCGGGTGGATATTTCGGCTTTAACCAAAACCAAAACAAAATAAAAATACAAAAACAAACAAACAAACAAACAAACAAAAGAAACAACATTTCTTTTAATATAATAATAACAAAACAAACAGAACAGAATATTCAAACAGTGCATCAATTTATTTTGTAAATTTGAAACATTGAAAACATTATACTGTCGACAGTCAAAGTGATCCCACATAGGTGCTGGTTAGCACGCATGTTATAGCGTGTTAAGATATTCCCTGGATTCCAGAATACTTACCTTCGTCTGACACCCAATAGCCGATGTGTATTTTTGTGCTGGGGTATCGTTGAACATTGATTCATTGATTCATTCGTCGTTTATCCATTCATTCATTCATTCATTCATCCATTCATTCATTCATTGTCTGATTGATTGATTGATTGATTCATTCATTCATTCGTTCATTCATCTATTCATTCATTTGTTTATTTGTTCGTACATTCATTCATTCATTCATTCATGGATCAATTCATTCATTCATTTATTGTTTCCAGACGCTACATTATGACAAGTTACCACGCCCATATTGCAATCCTCCGTATACATTCTTACAGCTTTCCTTGGAATGGATTCCATGTCCATTATGTAATACGACTGCCGTTACTTATACGCGTTTATATCTGTCGACATACATTAGCTTCCACACACGTTTACAGCATGCCATTATCATTTCTTTATCCAAGTAGACGTCCAACACCCCCCCCCCCCCACACACACACACCCCCACCCCTCCCGCCCGCTAATTAACATAGTTCCAAAGTTACATAAAACATTTACCCGAACGGCAACTGCCAAATTAACATTTGTTGAAACGAAAAACAAATAATAATAATTTTATTTTTATTTATTGTCATGCATGCAATTTTAGGTTTACAAAATCAATTTTAAAGAAACGTACAATGAGTTCACTTCTTTATCTTTTAATTGTTCATTTACTTTTTTGTCCCTTGGTGCCTTTTCCGTGCATCTTTCACGAAAGGGTCGATACTAGTATTTCAATGTTCATCGGATATTCGGTAAAATAAAGCTACTATACCAACGGTTTATTTTTATTTTACATATGTGAACATGTCATATATAGCCAAACATGGTTGTTGTTTTTTTGCTTTTTTGTTGGACAGCAAACCCGATAAAAAAAAGAAAGAAGTATTTTATTTAACGACGCACTCAACACATTTTATTTACGGTTATATGGCGTCAGACATATGGTTAAGGACCACACAGATTTTTTTAGAGGAAACCCGCTGTCGCCACATAGGCTACTCTTTTACGACAGGCAGCAAGGGATCTTTTATTTGCGCTTCCCACAGGCAGGATAGCACAAACCATGGCCTTTGTTGAACCAGTTATGGATCACTGGTCGGTGCAAGTGGTTTACACCTACCCATTGAGCCTTGCGGAGCACTCACTCAGGGTTGCAAACCCGATAAGTGAATTAGCATGATTATGACACGTAGTCGTAAAAAATTGTTCTGTTAAAGACACAACTAGAGCACATTGATTAATTAATTATTAGCTATTGGATGTCACATTTGATAATTCTAACATTTAGTCTACAGTTGGTTTGTTTTGTTTAAAAGAACCATTAACGGACATTGATTAATTAATCATCGGTTATTGGATGTCAAACTTTAGGTAATTATGACATATCTTCAGAAGAAACCCGCTACATTTTTGTATTAGTAGCTAGAGATATTTTACATGAACTTTTCGGCAGACAGAACAGCACATACCACGGGCTTTGATGGACCAGCCGTGGGGCATGAACGTCTTGTGATTAAGTGGTATTAAGAACTATTGCATGCGGGGTGGGGCAGCTGTGACCCACGTCATCCCCTGTACTGACCGACCCGCGCAATACACTGTACTGACCTGCGACGACGACAGCGACAGCAGTGACTTCTCCCCGTCGTCTGGTATTGCGGGAATGTTGCAGCTGACCTCTGACAGCGACGACACCAGACGTGCGTGGATTACGCCGGTCCCTTGAGCCAAAACCAGACTGATCCCTTGCCAGACAGGCTGACCTAACACGGAGATGAGGGGGGAAAAACACAGTGAGAAAGCAAGAGAGGGGGGGGGGGGGGGGGGTGAGGGCTGAATGGGGAAAGGAGAGATGAAAGGAGAGAGAGGCGGAGTGGGATGGAGAGAGGGGAGGTGTGAGCGGAGGGGGAAACAGAGATGGGAGAGAAAGACAGAGAGGGGTCTGCTATGTTCTAGGACACTAAGGTTCGAGTCACCAAATAATAAATTACTGCAGTTTAAGTTTATAATTTGACAAATCAACCATTCCACTGTCAAAACACCCTTCTTGGGAACAACCAATAGTTGTCGAATTCGTTGAGGGTTTTTTGTTTGTGAAAATTGCATATACATGTTACACATTTGATATACAACATGAGGATCACTGGTTGGAACAGGAAAACACAAATGGATGCAGGGAGGAGAATCGATCTTCGACGTTCATCAAACCAGCGCCCCCCCCCCCCCCCCCACCCCCGTTAATTTTGGCTCCGTTTCTAGTTTTGATAGAACAGTACATTTTGTTTTCTTGTTCTGTAATATCAGATGCAGCAACGCAATGCAGGCGTCTATCGCTTATTTTGTAGAAAGTACGTGATGAGCTACTATATCAGGCATTAATGCACCCCCCCCCCCCCCCCCTCCCCTACCTCATACCCTACGCGTACTCCAGAGTCAAGCCGCCAGAGAAATCCAGTGGGTTTTGTTTGGTTGGTTGGTTGGTCGGTTAGTTGGTCGGCTGGTCGTTTTGTTTCCTTGCTTGTTTTCATGTTTTGTTTTGGTCGTTTGTTTGTTGGTTTCTTTCTTTCTTTGCTGGATTTGTGGGGGTTTTGGGGTTGTTTTTTGTTTGTTTTTTTGTTTTTTTGGGGGGTGTCTTTTTTTATTATTTGGTTGGTTTGTTTAGTTGGGGATTTTTGGTTTGTTTTTTTGTTTTCGGTTTGTTTCTGGGGTTTTGGGGGGTGACTTATTAATCCATATTTATCACAGCCAGCATGACAAATAATAAGTCTTTTTCCCTTCCCAGTCACCGAACAGAGTTTAGGAACTCGATCAGCAGCGTCTGATATCGGCAGGTGATTGGCGGTACTTGTGCCCGGGTGGATATCTGTCCAGTGGTGGGATGTTGTGTGGTTGACATTCACCCAGGTCTCATCTTGATACACTATTAAATACCCCTGTTCTCGTAAACTGGATATTTCATGGAGATAGGACAGTCTCCTGTCTGATATATTGGCGTCCTCAAAAATCACTTTTCCGGTTGTAGACATATGTTGGTATTTAAAATCGAGGTCATGGAGTGTTCTTCGTAAAGTTGATATGGATATGTTGATTCCACATTCCTCCCTTAAAGCCACGTTAATCTTATGTAATGTAGGTAATTCGCCCTCTCTATAAAATCTGTATACTCGTCGTCTAATAACATCTTTATCAAATAAATCGACGAGTTTTCGGTCGCGTTTTTTAACAGTGATTTCTGTGCTTGGATTCGTACAGCTTAGATTTTTTACAGTTCTTTTTACTGTTGAAACCGAAACTTTAAGTGCAGCGGCAACTCGATCGACAATTCGATAAGAAGCATACCTAGGTCTACCGCGCTGATATTCATCTTCAAAATAATCGAAAACGTTCTTAATACACGATTTTACATCAACTGAAGTGTTTTTCGATTTACCCATATTTTTCCTCAAATAACAATAACAGGAATGTCGACTAATACATTTTCAACGAATTTATATACCCTACCTAACTTGTATTTTACGTGGTTTACACATTGCTACAATAGCACGTGCAGTCATAGATCGAAATAATGATGTTATTGACCAAGCAATGCTATCGTATTTTGAACATTCAGGGCTGTGTCTGCGGGATGAAAAAGTGGTTGAACCCATACGAGTCCGAACAATAGCCCTTTGGTTTTTCGAATTACAAATGTAACACCCAACCCCCAAACCCCAGCCCCTAGCACCACCCTAAATACTATATATATATATATATATGTGTGTGTGTGTGTGTGTGTATATATATATACACGTATGAGTTCCCAATTTAGAGGCAAATTAAATAACATTTTTATTATTATTTGATGTTGGTGGCCTTTGACATTTTATCCCCCCCCCCCCCGGTCTTCTGGGTCCGGCCCTGCATTAAATTTATTTATAAATTTGGAAAGCACATTCCTGCGGTGTGTGAGGTGATTTGTGTTTATTACTGTGCTACACCTCAGTTGTGGTAGGTCAGGTATGGTATGCCAATATATAATTGATATAATAAAATAAAAATACATAATATATTAGCTAAATTTATTAAATATAATGCACCTACAAGAAAGGGTTACATGTTCTGTTTGTTTACATCTATGTTTAACGGAAAGATTAGACAATGCTGTTACACACTGCAAAACAATAATAACCTTGATTTAGTGAAACAAGCTATAATGGCCTTCACGTAGCCTCAGATCCCAATGTTTTGATATGCAAATGACCTTAGTTATTTATAGGATAAATAACGTGCATTCAAAAGACACTGAGATTTTTAAAAAGTGGAATTAAGTCAACTTCGTGCATTTTATATGATTTGTATATAAAACCTGTTGGAGTTTGGGTTTGTTTTCATGTAAATGCAAAGAAAACAAATATCGAATAGGAAATAAACGTAACATTTGCAAAAAACTTTGGGTCTAAATAATTGAACAGGATAATAGTACCAGATTGCTGAGACAGTGACCTTGTGTAACTCCGTATGTCTTAAACGGACAGACCCCAACACTATTAGAGCTGTTTATGATCACTGAAATCAAACATTACTTATATTGTATTGTTGTGGTTATCCGTTTCCGTACAGCCGAAGTGTTTCTAGTTATCCTGGTGTTCCTAATACCACAAAATGCATTTTTCATATTTTTAAAAACAGGTTAAAACAAGGGTCTGTCCCTTCAATTAATCTGAGGTGTTTTGATCACAGAATCAAACCCAACTCAGGGGACTCATTTTCTGACTGTTTTTCCCCCATCCCAACCAGTGCCCCGCGACTAGTATGTCAAAGATTGTGGCATGTGCTGTCCTGTCTGTGGGTAAAGGCATACGAAAAATCCGTTGCTACTTTTTAAGTCCATATGCCAAAATTACCAAACGTTTGACAACCAATAACCAATCTTTAAAGGGACAGTCCTGAGTTTGCTGCAATTTTTAAGATATTATCGACTAACAGAGACTTTTTAACGACTGAAATTACATATCAAACATATTTATTTGCATAAAATATTTGTGGCTGCAAATTAAACTTGTTTCTGGTCGTTCTAATATTTGTATTAGGTTAAATTTCATTTTATTTTCTAAAAAAAAAAATATTTTGTATGTACGAAATTATTTGAAGGCAAAGTCCAGTTTGGGCTTGTTACAAATAGTAAGACGACCAGAAACGCATAGAATATACAGACACTGATATTCTAAACAGGAAAATAATTGTATTCATGCGTATTGTTAGACGTTAAAAGATTTTAGTAGTCGGAAACATCTTACAATGCAGGAAACTCGGGACAGTCCCTTTAATAAACCAATGTGTTATAGTGGTATCGTTAAAACACCTTTTGTCTTGTCTCAAGTAAATTGTATAGTTTGTTTTGTTTAACTATGGCACATTGTTTTATCAAGCATTGGCTATTGGATGTCAAACTTTTGGTAATTCTGACATATAGTCTTAGAAAGGAAACACGCTACATTTTCCCATTAGTAACAAAGGATCTTTTATATACATTATCCCATATGACAGTTTAGCACATACCACGGCCTTTGATATACCAGTCGTGGTGCACTGGGTGGACGATAAATAGCCCAAAGGGTCCTCTGATGGTGATCGATTGTCTTAATTATGCTATTGTGTTATTTTAGTATACAATACGTACAATGGACATCGACAATGGTAGTACAATAACATATCGTAACGTATTTGTATATCGTATTGCATCGTGTCGTATGTTAGGAATTTTACGATTCAAGGCCAGAAGTGACCGTACTTAACATAAGTAACTAAACTGGAATGTTCAAGGTTAGAAAGTGCCAAGTTTTGAAGAACAATGCTTTACTTTGAAAAATAAAAACAAACACGTAAAGAAATCCAAATGTTCTCTATAGGTAGGCTATACGAAAACCGCTATGAAATAACGTTGTCATAATGCCGTGACGTCACAACGATAAGTGCGGAACTCTTAAAGCCTGTTTGACGTGGATGGTAAGACAATAGCTAGGTCCACACTCTCCCGACCTTGTTTATTAATTTTAAGTCCAGGCTGTTTGTTCTGTAGTTTTGTTTCACACATACATCCGAAGGACGGACTCGCTCGCAAACAAAACGTAATCTGGTTAAAGACACGGCGACAAGATGAGGCGTTAGAAGTAACACCTTCCTGATTACGGGTTTCGGTTTTGTTCTCAGGACACAGGTAGATCGGAGATTTGTCAAGCAAAGGTTCATGGACAACCCGGTGGATACACATGACCCGTTTTTCTCGGATTGGGGGGTTGGCGTTGGGGGCTGTAGGATTGTTAGAACGATACAATAAAGAACAGTTGTTGGAAGCGTAAAACATGTAATGTAACAAAAAGCTTGATGTTGAAAGTTCAGGCTTGTCAATATTTCACCAAGTTTACTATACATCTATGAACATTGACAAACAAATTTGATTTGAACAAATGCATCATAATACAACTTTTATGAAAACGGATCCCAAGACGAATGGTTCCCTATTGAACATTAAGTTTTGAGCTTGCTGGACCTTTGGATTTTTTTTCTTTCTTTTTCTCGTTGTGTGTGCGTGCGTGCGTGCGTGTGTGCGTGTGTGTCACATGATATATTTGATTATTTGTTTGTTTCTCTTTATTATTGGGTGGGTGGGTGGAAAGTCGATTATGTGTCTTTTAGAGTATTATTTCTATTTTTGTTTTATATAGTTTATTTTTGTGCGAGTTTTTTTCCGTTTATTGATTGTCCGAAAAGGGTGAGCTTTGTTATTTTAAAAAGGTGTTTCATCTGATAATATTTTCCTGTCCAGTATGCTCATATGCTTGCGAGGGGAAGGACTGAGGGGAGGGGATGGCAACTGCCCCCTAATTCTGGAGTAATACCTCAAATTGGGGTAAAAGTGATAGAGATATTCGATCAAAATGAGCTACCCTGAGAACTTTCTACCATGTACTGTCATCATTCTAATCTCAGAATTACTTGTAATCCATGTACAAATGCGTAGTGATTCGCTTGCAACCCTATATAGCTGTTTGGTAGTAATGCTAATATATATAAATGTTGTTATCCAGATCCGCGCTATTTTTCTTTTTTTAATTCGAGCATTTTCGTTTAATTCGAGAAAAAACAAGCCTGCCCACCCCCCACCACCCCTAAAAATGGGAGCCCGTACGCCTATAAATATGTTACCAGTGTCTTTGGCATTTAACAAAATTAATCCATATTCCCCCATAGTTTGTGATATCAGTGTCATTTCTGAGCATAGAAGAAAAAAAACATGCACCTATAAACTGGAATTCATGACTAATGCGCCTGGGTTTCGTTCAGTAGAAACGTTTCATCGCGATCTCCCGTTTACATTGTGGCCTGTTCTCCCTCTATCACATTTTAATGTCAAGCGTCAGAACCAGTCTAGTGGTTCGTAATGCTACTGAGTGCTAATAAATATCAACAAAATCTAAACGATATAACAGTTATCATATTCAAAATTGTAAACCTGCACAAGACAGAAAAAAAGTGTGTTTTGTTTACCGACATCACTAGAGCACACTGATTGATTAATCATCGGCTACTGGATGTCAAACATTTGATACCCGCTACCAGTTTCCATTAGTAGCAAGGGTTTTTATATATGCTCTTTCCCACAGACAGGAAAGCACATACCACGACCTTTGACCAGTTGTGGTGCACTGGTTTGAACGAGTAAAAACCGTATCAGCTGAATGAATCCACCGAGGTGGTTTGATCCTGCGATGCACACACCTCAAGCGACCGCTCAACTTTACTGACCTAAATATCGCCCCTTGCACAAGATAGAGTCAAAAGGATATTTGACACTATCGTGAAAGTTCCCATAAAGATATGGTCGATTTTCGTGCTAATATTAAAACAAAAACTTTCAGCAATGCATTGTGAACGCTCACACTGGATGATGGCGCTAGAAATATAGACTGACAGACACTTGGCACTAATTGATGCTGGGCTTAACACATAAATCCCCGGCTCTCTCTCGGGATTAGCAAGGCAATGGATTCCAAATTCCTCACATTGACCTTGATTACTGAAGCCAGATGTTTGGAACGGTTGAGACGTATTAGACAAACTGAGACAGGGGAAAACAAAAGTAAATAATTATATAAGTCTTGAACATCTCTTCAATAACTTCCTACATTTATTATTATCATTAGTTTGCTGTTGTTTGGTAGTAGTAGTAGTAGTAGTAGTAGTAGTAGTAGTAGTTGTTGTTGTTGTTGTTGTTGTTGTTGTTGTTGTTGTTGTAGTAGCAGTAGTAGTAGTAGTTGTTGTTGTTGTTGTTGCTGTAGTTGTTGTAGTAGTAGTAGTAGTAGTAGTAGCAGTAGTAGTAGTAGTAGTAGTATAGTAGTACTTAATAGTAGTATAGTACTGGTAGTAGCAACAGTAGTACTTAACAGTAGTAGAAGAAATATCAACAATAGCGGTAGTAGTAGTAGTAGTAGTTTTAGTAGTAGTAGTAGTAGTAGTAGTAGTAGTAGTAGTATAGTAGTACTTAATAGTAGTATAGTACTGGTAGTAGCAACAGTAGTACTTAACTAGTAGAAGAAATATCAACAGTAGCGGTAGTAGTAGTAGTAGAATTATTATTATTAGTAGTAGTAGTGTTAATAGTAGTAGCAGTAGCAGTAGTAGTAGTAGTAGTAGTAGTAGTAGTAGTAGTAGAAGAAAAGAAGAAGTAGTAGCTGTGGTAGCAGTAGACGTTTGGCCTGCTAAAAACATTAGCACGACTAAATGAACGCTGGGTGTATGTTTATTTGGGTTGCCGATCATTTTAAAGCGTGTTTCACACATAAATACATTACAATGCATGTACATTAATACACATAATTATTGTTAAAATTAATGTTAAACGTGAATATAAGAATGAAATTACAAATGTCGATTTAAGTATGCATACTATTTTGTCGGTTTGAACGTTAATTATAAATTTACATAAGTTAGTACAATTGTATGTGTAGACTATAGAGACACTGACTGTTTAATTTCACGTGTACTTTGTATGTTTAAAGGACTATATTATTTTTTAGTCAGAAACATCTTACAATGACGGGAAACTCGGGGTAGTCGCATTAACTACGGCCCTGGGGGCGGGACGTAGTCCAGTCGTAAAGCGCTTGCTGGATACGTGGTCCATCTAGGATCGAACCCCGTCGGTGGGTCCACTGGGCTATTTCTCATTCCAGCCAGTGCACCATGACTGGTATATAAAAGGCCGTGGTATGTGCTATCCTGTTTGTGGGATGGTGCATATAAAAGATCCTTTGCTACTAATGGAAAATTATAGCTGGTTTCCTCTCTAAGACTATATGTCAAAACTGCTAAATGTTTGACATCCAGTAATAGCCGATAATTAATAAATCAATGTGCTCTAGTGGAGTCGTTAATCAAAACAAATTTTAACTTTTTAACTGACATTTTAAAGGGTTTTGATAACTGAAATCATACTTTACTTAGATTTTATGGTTTAGATTATCAATTTCGATACATTGGAATTGTGTTTGGTCATCATGGTGTTTTTAATATCACAAAATTCATTTCTCATATTTTTAAAAACGCACCCGCGTCTGAGAAGTAACAGTTATGGAGTCGAGTTTTAGTCTATTTTTGGAGGGTATTTCACCATTTCTAAGTCAAAGACTCATATTTCACTCAATTGCAGCTTTATCCAGTTGTGATTGTAGATTAAATAAACTTAGTGTTAATTTTCACGGGTTGAAACTACGGTCTGTTCCTTTAATTTCATGTGTAATTTTTATGTTTATAGGGCACTATTATTTTATAGTCAGAAACATCTTACAATGGCGGCACACTCTCAGGACTTCCAAATATCTCTAACACCTTTTCTGCTGATATTGTGAAGAAGAATTCAGACTTCTTGTACTATGTACACGCAAAGTGTCCGGCGAACACGACATTTTCAAGTGGATGTTTGAAAACATAGCTCAAATTTGTATTTTTCACTTCACAAGCGTACCACACACACTTCACAAAATGAAACACTCTTCGCTATGTTTTTCAACGGACTATCTCTGGATTAAAAATGTACACAGAATAATTTCTCATATTTATCCAACATATTAGCGACATTTTGGTCAAGGTTAGGTTTACATCAGATAAACAAAATGACCGACCTAGTTACATCAGTTAATCTGAGCTTCTTGGGGTTTTTTTCCTTTTCCGCTGGACCTGTAGCGCAATTCAAAGTTTTCTTTAGGATTACATTAATCACTTTTGGCAAACATGGCCATTTCTTCCGACAGGTCAGACTAAACGATATACATGTACCTTTGTACAGAGAGTAAGATGCCATTTATCATTATACCGGTTATAAATGGTTGCATTTAAATAGCACGGAATATTTTTTGTTGTCTTGTTTAACGACACCACTAGAACACATTGATTTAACAATCATCGGCTATTAGATGTCAAACATTTGGTAATTCTGAGAGTTCTGAGAGGAAACCCGCTATATTTTTCCATTAGTAGCAAGGGATCTTTTATATGCACTATCCCACAGACAGAATAGCACATACCACGGCCTTTGATATACCAGTTGTGGGGCACTGGCTGGAACGAGAAATAGCCCAATAGGCCCGCCAACGGGGATCGAGCGCTGTACCATTGGGCTACGTCCCGCCCCAGCACGGAATACTTCACTAACATTTTTGCGACTTTATCCGCATTTCATACTTTCAATGAGGGCTCAGTCGGTTGAGTGCTCGCTTGACGTGCTTGCGTCGCACGATCGAAACACCTCGGTGGATCCATTCAACTGATTGCGTTTTTCTCGTTCCAACCATTTCACCACAACTGGACAAAGGCCGTGGTATGTACTGTCCTGTCTGCGGGAAAGTGCGTATAAAAGATCCCTTGCTGCATTAGGAAAAATGTTTTCTCTGTTGGCTACGAATCATAATTACCACACGTCTGACATCCAATAGCCGATGATTAATTAATCAATGTGCTCTAGTGGTGTCGTTAAACAAAATAAACTTCATACTTACAAATATTCATCACTTTTGGTAAACCTCGTGTTTTCGTTCATAAGGTTAGACTAAATAATATGCGTGTACCTTTGTACATGTTATAAGCGGTCATTATATCATTATCAAGGTTATAAGCGGTTATAGGTTAATAAAGCTTTGCATATAGTACTTTCAATAAATTTAGAAAGTAACAAAGTGTATGCATATACCTTTGTGCAGGTCATAAGCGGTCTTTATATCATTATACAGGTTATAAGCGGATATAGACTGATAATACTTTGCATTTATTTGTGCCCTATTGGTGTAATTGAGACGCAAATCTTCTCGCCATCTTACAGCGTGCTAACACATTGGCCATCTGTCTGATGTTCCAAAAGGCCGTGACATCTATTATGCAAATAGTTATGGTATGGAAATGGCATTTTCTGGACCAACAAGACTTGATAAGACAAAAGCAAACTCATATACCGAACTCGTTTGTGTAGCACAATCCATCTGTCTTTCTTCCGTATACAGAGTTCCGCCAATGCGGTGCTCTCAAAGCACATGCACAATTCCTCGGAATCCTTGCCATGTATGTGTTGATATTCAAAATTACCTTGACCAACAAAATTATGAGTCAAGGTGAAGAGTCAAATTGTTCTTTAGCGGAACGTGTGACAGGTTTTTGTTTTTCTTCTTTAAATAAAAATAATATTGGTATAACATGTTGACAGTCCCTGTCGGCTGCCAATAGAAGTAGGTAGAGATGAGGTTTTGTATATTTTATTTCATGTTTCCTTCTTTTCGGCCGTATGTTCCATAATCCTCAGCGCTGTGTCTTAAACCTCATGTTGGCAGCTGGTCAATGATAAGTGTTAAGTGCAAGACATTGTCCCTGCGGATCTCTTAACATAAAGAGAAAAAGAAGAAAGAATAAAACAAAGAATGAAACAAAGAAGTTAACAAAAATAATGAATTATAATAAATAATTAAATAAATAAATAAATAAAACAAGCAAACTAATATAAATAAACTATAATTATATTGTTCATTACGTTTGTTTTGTTTAATGACACCACTAGAGCTATTGAATTACTGTCTGTTCCGAATAGAAAACAACTTTGTAACCTTGGAAAATATTTAAAATGTGCATTACATTTAAGATCGCAACATGTATAACTGTCCATCCTCCAAATACACATCCACTTGTTTATGTTTATGCTGATGATTGTTTATATGTTTATAATATTGTATATAATTATATGTTTATGAGCCACATACCCTAGTTTTTAAACACTAACCCATATTTTTTACTATTATATCCGTTTTTGGTAACTTAAATCATACTTTACTTAAATTTTATTGTTTACATTATCAATTTCCGTACATTCGAAGTGTTTTTGGTCATCCTGGTGTTTTTAATATCACAAAATACATTTCTCATATTTTTAAAAACGCACGTGCGTCTGAGAAGTAACAGTTATGAGTCGAGTTTTAGTCTATTTTTAGAGGGTATTTCACCATTTCAAAGTCACAGACTCATGTTTTACTCAATTGTAACTTTGTCCAAATGTGTTACAGGTTTGTAGATTAACTAAACTTAGTGTTAATTTTCACGGGTTGTAACTAGGGTCTGTCCCTTTAACTAAACTTAGTGTTAATTTTTACGGGTTGAAACTAGGGTATGCCCCTTTAAAGTAAACAAACTACTACTGCAAGAGCACATCGACTAATCAATCATCGGCTATTGGATGTCAAACATTTGGTATGTTTGATAATTAGTCATCAGAGGATTACTAATTAAAATGACAAGATTCTTATGAACATTTAGGTATATTCTGACAGTCGGTTTACAAAATTAATTAGTCAATTACCTGTGACCACCAGGTGAAGTATTATGAATATCAACAATTAATTTTTCATCTGTCAGTCGGTTTCCTCAAAAACAACTGGAGCACTACCCATAATATCGTATATTATGAAAGAGGATTGTTAATATGTCTGTACGGTCTTTGAACGTCTTAGGTAAACATGTCTAGTGAAAATGATTGCGAATTTGAAGGGAAGTCGGGTTACCAGGTTTTAAATATTTATCACTTCCTTAACATATGTGGTGATTTGTATTGTTGATATATATTGAAGGTATATGAAGGGTCCACGGAAATAACCGATGATGTTCAAACAGATAGACAGTATTATAACGGCCGTGTTGTCAAGGTCACAATGGCACAATAAATTGAAAACCTATAATTATGGTAGGTCATTAAAAGTAGTTTGTAAATTATGCTTTCTTAGGCATAAATATTCCACGATTGAAGAGTTGTAAACGTTAAAATTAAAACAATTACCTTACTTAAAATGTGACTTCATAGGTTATTCCCGTGAACCCTTCATATATAAGACGATATAACAATAAATATGCGATGCACGTATCATGAATGTTGAATCCTGTTGGCTTTTATTTCTCCTTTGCTACCCTCGAAAAATCTATAAGATTCGCGTGCCACGGTAACTTGACAAATAAATCATTCATATGCTGCGGGTATTGAACTCTGCCAAGGCAAATTCCAGGACTTTGGGGATGGCTCGGTATATCAAGGTCAACTGTGTGACTGCATTATGCCAAGACAATGTCTCTTTAAAGTAAATACTGGTTGAGGGTTGACTTCAGTTGTATAAGATAATCAACATAATTACACGTCGTACATCATAGCAAGTTTGTCTACGTTTTATTTTGACTGAAATGCAATTGTGCATGAGTACTTCGTCCTCTTACGTCATACTATTCTATTATGTATTAACATTAAAATTAATTATTGCTAGAAACAGTGTTTCTTCGTTTATTTATTTGGGGGTTTTCCCCACGTCTAGTCTTGTAAAAATAAAATGCTGTTGTATAAGAATTGAATGAATGAACGAACGAACGAACGAACGAACGAACGAAATGAATTAATTAATGTTTAATGACACCCCAGCACGATAAATACACACCTACCTATTCGTCCAAAATTTCACAACATAAAACATTGAAATATCATTCGGGAGATAAGCAAAATGTTTTTGTTTGTTGTCACTTGTGTGTCCTAAATGATTCACTACCTCGTAGTTTTAAAGAAAACCAGTACCAAAAGTCTCCCGCTCCACAATCGGTCAAATGGCTTTATCTTCTACAGACATAACATTTATTAATTATTATTATTATTTAAAAATAGCGCGGGGGGGGGGGGGGGGCGTATCGAATGCAGGGCTGAAAAAGATATTGGTATCTATAACTCTTAAGAAACCCAGATGGACAGTGTCGCTATTGCCATATTTTCAACACCAGGGGCCCATTTTAAAAAACGATCTTAGCGCTAAAATCACTTTACGTCCATTAGGCAGTAAGACACTTAAGATGATCATAGCGCTATGATCGCTTGGTAAAACAGGACCCTGGTGACTATTACTTTTGAGCTGGGGTGTCGTATCACAAATACCCCTTCATACACAGAGGCGGATCTAAGGGGAAGGCAGAGGCCCGGGTCCGCAACATTTTGCGACAGTTATAATTTTATTAAATATTAAACACATTTACGATCGCCCTCTAAACCTCCCCCAAAGTTCCCTTGGTATTCCACATCATATCATTGGGTTCCCCCTAAATGAATTTTCTGTATCCGCCACTGACACAGAAACCTCCTGTGACGTATTACATGTATGCGCGGCAAGGCCACACTCCACCTGAAGAGAGTATAAACGTATAAGCTATATGAACGTGACGAATTACAGCAAATGGGCGTGAAGGTAACCAAATGACGTCATAATCGAACTTCTTATCGCACAAAGGTAGAGGTATGTAATGCGCGCCACTTACACTGGAAGATACAGCTGCTGGTATATTCCACACGAACAGACCAACTCGTAACTCCGACTGTTTCTCGCTCCTCTGACAATAGTTATCTGCCCTTATTGAATTTATGGTATCTCGTGCGTTTTCCACAATAGAGAACTGTTGTCTGTCATTTAACACATTTCACAAATACATACAGAAATGAGAAACTACGACGGAGATGTGTTCGCAATGTATTTAAATAAAGAAGAATAAGGAAATGATTGTTGGGTGTAAGTATTTTATCTGTTTCTCGAGTCAAAATGAAAGGCACAGGTGAATTAAATTTTAAATTCAGGGAGAGAAAAAAATGGAGAAAGGAAAATAATACACATCGTAAGACCATGATGTCATTCCAAGTTAGTCCGAATGTCCTCCAACGTTCTAACGTTACAGTGTTCAACAATAGCGAAGGCCACGAACCAACAATTACGAAAAGTATGGGCGTCGGAAGTACTCGGCGACTTGAGGGACCAGTCATATATTATTTATGCGTCTTTAAATTGGAGGATACACAATGGTGAAGCCTACATTTAGACAACATTTTTTCGCTAAACTAATTTGACCGATTCCCAACGTGGTCATTCGGTTTACTGTGTAGTGTAAAAAAAACCCCATAATATAGCAAGCATTAGCAAAAAATGGTTGGCTGAACTTATACCAGAGTTATGGGCATTTATCTCCTTCCCCAGTCACCCCTCCCGCCCCCCACCCCCCACCCCCACACACACCGCCAGCTGTCGACGGCTGTGGGAAAAGTAATTATCATATGGTTATTTCAATAC
The DNA here is from genome assembly GCF_016097555.1 of Gigantopelta aegis. Classification (NCBI taxonomy): domain Eukaryota; kingdom Metazoa; phylum Mollusca; class Gastropoda; order Neomphalida; family Peltospiridae; genus Gigantopelta; species Gigantopelta aegis. The sequence goes on along the minus strand of NC_054713.1, from coordinate 5,499,641 downwards.
TTGACTTCCAGAAAGAAAGGAAACCCGCTACAGTCACATAAGCTACTCTTATCGAAAACGGCTTTTGATTATTAACAATAATTTAAAAGCAGAAATAAAAACATATTAAAACATATAGGTTCTGCATATGTTTAAGAACTGTAAATATATGTAATTAAACACGTGTAATCATCAGTCACTTTGAAAATTGGACCCATATAAATGAAATCAAGTTAACGACCAAACCCATTGCACCACTACAAGCGTAGCCAGAGAAGGAGATGGGGCCATCTTCCCAAGTAACACCTTTTTTCTTTTTTTTTACCATCATCTTTATATATTATCCAGTCGCACCTTAAATGACTCACAGATAGTGTGGTCTCCCTCCTCACGCTAAAATCTTGGCTTGTCAATATCCACCACCGGAAACGTCTCTAGAGACGCCCATGGGTTGACGTAATTTGAAGGTGTCCGATACTCGACATGTCTGACAAGCGGTGTTTAGAGCCTCTCTGATATATAATACCAGACAGACGTATGCATTTAAAGTTTGGTAGCTTGCCTGTACGACAGATCCCTTCCCACCCACATAGGAAACCTCCACACAGACGCCCATGGGTGGGTCTAATTTGTTTTGTGCACATGGCACTAACGATGGATACGCTTACATAGTAAATATAATACCATAATCAGACATGAAACAAAGAACAAAGATTGAAAATACAAGATATATTATTTAAGATACAAAAGTTAAGTTAAAATCACAGTCAAGGATACTTCCTGTAACGTAATCAACCCACAAACGATGAGCTAAAGGTATCTAACGTCTGAGATTACCAATCTAATCGCAAACCTCAAGACAAAGAGATTTTCATTATTAAAAAAACAAACAGACCAAGCAAAATGTCCGCGCCGTATAATTATTTTGTAAATCCCGCCTTAAGTCTGCGCACCGTGTGTTTAACATACAACCACATTGCAAATATTAGCTAATGTCTTCCGTGTTTTGTAGACTGGCCTTGATGGCGCAATGCTTAGGTTATCAGGTATAAATTTATTTGAACAATAAAACCGTTATCTTGATTAAAATCGTATCTCCACAGAAGGCAGAGTTCAACGACCATAGACATGGTTGTGATTGTTTTTACGTATTATTGCTGTCGGGTGCTTCGTGTACGCGAGAACTGCCATTCAACATGACATTACATCCTTCCACCGATTGTGGGAAGGAAAAGGCAGGAAGGAAGGAAAGAATGTTTAATTTAACTGAGCACTCAGTACATTTTAAATACGGTTATATGGTGTCGGCCACATGGTTAAGGACCATACAGATAATGAGAAAGGAAATGTGCTGTCGCCACGCATCGCACGACTTTTTCCTATTAGCAGCAAGGAATCTGTTATGTACAGCATTACACAGACAGGAGAGTACATACCATGGGCTTTGTTAGACCCGTTGTGGAGCACTGGCTGGAACTAAAAATAGCTCGATGAGCTCACGGACATGGATCGATCCTAGATAGACCGCGCATCAGGCAAGCGCTTTTACTACTGGAATACGTCCTGCCCCTTCTATGGGAAGACTGTCACCCCTAAGACTGGTTTAAGAACACAAAACGTGAACCAGACAGATCAATAGAAAGCTGAGGTGTGTGCCTAGGATAGCGTGCTTGAACTGTAATTGGGTATAACCAGGAAAATACGTTTTGCAGGCAGGCATATATATTTCGTCAAAACATCTATTAATTCGTTGGTTATTTGAGAGAACAAAACAAAACAGCAAATCAAATGCACTGCACAAATTTAGTGGATCTTCCGCACTGTAAAACCTGTACATTGTAGAACTTATACACAGGAGAACGTTGACACAATATGACCTACATACCACATAACCTATACATTATAGGACTTATACACAGGAGAGATTAGACACAATATGACCTACATACCACATAACCTATACATTGTAGAACTTAGACACAATATGACCTACATACCACATAACCTATACATTGTAGAACTTAGACACAATATGACCTACATACCACATAACCTATGCACTGTAGAACTTATACACAGGAGAACTTAGACACAATATGGCCTACATACCACATAACCTATACATTGTAGAACTTATACACAGGAGAACTTAGACACAATATGGCCTACATACCACATAACCTATACATAGGAGAACTTAGACACATTATGGTCTACATACCACATAACCTATGCATTGTAGAACTTATACACAGGATAACTTAGACACAATATGGCCTACATACCACATAACTTATACATAGGAGAACTTAGACACAATATGACCTACATACCACATAACCTGTACATTATAGAACTTGAACACAGTAAAACGTAGACACAATATGACCTACACACCACATAACCTATACATTGTAGAACTTATATACAGGAGAGATTAGACACAATATGACCTACATACCACATAGTCTATACATTGTAGAAAACCTATACATGGTAGAAGCTACATACTACATAACCTATAAATTGTAGAATATTTACACAGGAGAACTTAGACACAATATGACCTACATACCACATAGACTATACATTGTATAACGTATACACAGGAGAACTTAGACACAATATGACCTACATACCACACAACCTACACAGTAATACCTACACAAAGAAAAAACCGGTTTTTGAAATTGCCAACTTGGTGAAACCATAATTGTGAAACCATAAAACTACAAAACTACACCATATCAACCATACGCATTGGATTTTCAACAAATGAGCATTAACGCAACAAGCTAAAAAAAAAGAAAAAAAAAAAAGGTTTTATTTGCTATACAGAAAAAGGATAGTAATTCAAAACTCAGGTAGATGAATTTAAAGTAGTAGTCATGCTATAGAATAGACATGTGAAGCCATACATGTAATTTAGCTCACTGCCAAAATGTATTCAACAGCACGCCCGGGGGCGGGATGTAGTTTACATGTAGTTCTAAAGCGATCGTCTGATGTGCAGTCGGTCTGGGATCGATCCCCGTCGATGGGTCCATTGCGCTATCTCTCGTTCCAGTCAGTGTACCACGACTGGTATATAAAGGCCGTGGTATGTGCTATACTGTCTGTGTAATAGTACATATAAAAGATCTCTTGCTACTAATGGAAAAATGTAGCGGGTTTCCTCACTAAGACTAGATATCAAAATTACCACATGTCTGACACCCAATGCCAATGATTAGTAAATTAATGTTCTCTAGTGGTGTCGTTAAACAAAACAAACTTTAACTTTAAAGTAGTGATTACAGTATAGACATATAAATCCATACATGTAATGTAGCTCACTGTCAAAATGTATCCAAGACCACGCCCAATTCTTTGCTCCTCAACATGACAAAATAATACAAATACATATTCTCTTTCTCATCTTTCACAGATATCAGCCGTTAAGCCGTCTTTTAAATCTTATTCTACATAAAGACATTTCTTCTCTAATTCCCGTGTTATAGTTTCATAGAGAAATATTCGAGATGTATTTAAAACAAAGAAAAAGGAGCTGGGTTGTCCGCGCTCTCTGCTGCCAAAATACGGAAGTAAAAGTTAGAACGAGTTTTCGTGTCCACGCGTCAAATATAACGAGGCTATACGAAAATCTGTTTAAAGTCTGGGGTCTGTTTTACTCATATCTGATTCTGTCATCCGAGAATCAATCTGTTTATTGAAATAGTTCATTTAATGGGACGTCAAACAGATGAATATTTGGGTTTTGTAACGACTTGTCCAGTTCAAACACGAAATCGCATTTAGAAACAAAGACAAGTCATAGTCAAATTTGAAAAGGACATATTTGGTTTAAAGGGAAAGCAAGAAAAGAATCGTTGAAATGTTTCCAATAATTTTATAATATCCAGACAGGTGGATTTCGAATCCAGTGTTTGAGTTCAAGAGAACCTGTTTTGCTACGAAACGGTCGCTTGACGGGTTTTGGCGCTTAAAAGTAAAACTAACAAACAAAAAACCCAAACAAACAAAAATAAAACATAACAGAAAACGAAACACCTACATCGGCTACTTAGGCATCAAACAAAAGTACATGACGATTAATATGAATACATTGTTTAAAATGACGATAAAAGACAATGTAAACATATTTAAAAGTATCACAGTCATGAAAGACAATGACGCATATAAACACAACATACAAAAAAATAAAAAACTACAAAAAGATAAAAACAAACAAATATTGCACGTACCAATCGACAGAAAAAAAAAAAAAATTTTTTAAAAAATTATATTGTTTTTTGTTGATATGAAAAACCAACGTATTTATACTGAACAGTAAAATAAACGCATATATGTTAATATATTTAATATACGTTTAATTTGTTGAACGGATTGTAAGAATGAGTCTAAAATGTTTATAAGACATCAATAATTTTAACAGACACAACAGTTAATGAATTCAAACTGATAAACAGTTAAAGTTTTGTTCTGTTTAACGACACCACTGGAGCACATTGATTAATAAATCATCGGCTATTGGATGTCAAACATCTGGTAACTCTGACTCGTAGTCATCAGAGGAAGCCCGCTACATTTACCCTAATGCAGCAAGCGATCTTTTATATGCACTTTCCCACAGACAGGAACGCACAAACCATGGCCTTTGTCCAGTTGTGGTGCACTGGTTGGAACGAGAAAAAACAATCAGCTTAATGGATTCAAATTGTTAACATAACTAAGTTAATATTCGCTTTTGTTCTTCAGTATGTTTTAACTGTCCCCGAGAACATAAGCAAGGACAAAGCTTATGGTGCTGAATCATACGTGTGCATTATAAATACATACATACACATACAAAAATATATCATTTGTACGTATAGTTACATATAATACTTTGCTACACACGGTTGGTTCCCTAGGTACATTTTCTTAAAGGGACATTCCTGAGTGTTCTGCAATTTTAAAGATGTTAGCAACTAACAGAGACTTTTTAGCGATTGTAATTACATATCAAATATATTTTTCTCAATAAAATATTAGTGACTGTATATTAAACATGTTTCTGATCGTGCTAATATTTGTACTGCCTTAAATTTCATTTTATTTCCTAAAATTGTTAGTACGTACGAAATTATTTGAAGACATAATCCAGTTTGGGCTTCTTACAAAAATTAAGACATCCAGAAACACATTGAATATACAGACACTGATATTCTAAACAAGAAAATATATAAGTTTAATCGTAGAAATATTTTATTAGTCGGAAACATCTTACAGTGCAGTAAAAGAAAGAAAGAAAGAAATATTTTATTTAACGACGCACTCAACACATTTTATTTACGGTTATATGGCGTCAGATATATGGTTAAGGACCACACAGATTCTGAGAGGAAACCCGCTGTCGCCACTACATGGGCTACTCTTTCCGATTAGCAGCAAGGGATCTTTTATTTGCGCTTCCCACAGGCAGGATAGCACAAATCATGGCCTTTGTTGAACCAGTTATGGATCACTGGTCGGTGCAAGTGGTTTACACCTACCCATTGAGCCCTGCGGAGCACTCAGAGTTTGGAGTGGTATCTGGATTAAAAATCCCATGCCTCGACTGGGATCCGAACCCAGTACCTACCAGCCTGTAGACCGATGGCCTAACCACGACGCCACCGAGGCCGGTACAATGCAGCAAAGTCAGGAATGTCCCTTTAAATCTGCAGTCTAGAATATAGTGTTATTATATAAGTACTGTTAACAGATTGTCCAGTCAAATTCAAGACAACTTAGCCATAAAACGCGAAAGTAAAAGTAAACGTAAAACAACAAAACGAGCAAATAAGAAAATAAACAAAAGAAGAAAAACACGAAACAGAAATCCTACCGCATCCGAATAAGGGTGGTAACGAATACTAGCCTCTAAAGATATTTCCTCTCAAAGATATTCCCTAGGCGTTTTGTTGATGATAACTTATTTTATACCAGCTGAATAGTCTGCGTTGAATTTCACTGAGAAATGAAAATCTCTTAATATTCGCGAGTATAAAATATCTCTTTATTTGACATCAGTCTAAAACGGGACAGCTTTATGAAATAAAGCCATGGCGATGGTTATATTTGGAGAAATAGAAAAACTGAATGTTTGCAATTCAGAAAATATGCCTGGTGTTTCCTCATCTTATTGCTGTCATTGGTCCAGACTTATGTTATTTAAAATAAAATAGTCGATTTTTTTATTATTTTTACTTTGTAAGGGCGGGGAAGCTAGCCGAGTTGTAAATCGTTCGCCTGATGTACGGAGGTCTAGGATCGATCCCCGTCGGTGGGCCCATTGGTCTACTTCTTATTCCAGCCAGTGCACCACGGCTGGTATATCAAAGGCCGTGGTATGTACTATCCTGTCTGTGGGGTGGTACATATAAAAGATCCCTTGCTACTAATGGGAACATTTAGTGGGTACCCACTATAAAACTATATCACCAAATGTTTGACATCCAGTGACGCACTCTAGTGAAGTCGTTAAAAAAACCACACAAAAAACCACACACTTTAACTTGATAGACGCCATGCTGTATTACTCAAAGTGAGGAAAATATGTTTTTGAGTGGAATGATATGTATTCAGGCCCTAATCTAGCCGGCGAAATGAACGTCTTTTTCGCCGAAAGTTTCGGAACATGACGAAACCTTACGAAATGTACCAATACTATCAATAAAGGTTCGTTTTGCTTATTTTTCTTACACACCCGTTGGTGAGAACATCATAAGTTATTATTTTTTTCTAGGTGTTGACCAGGTCACCAATGCCATGTATCCATTGAAAAACAACACGGTGAAAATGAATTACACTGTGACGTATAGTTAACCTGACATCTATGTGTCTGTGACGCTACAAGTGCAACGGCTGTAAATAACGTTTAGTGTGTGTGTGTGTGTGTGTGTGTGGGGGGGGGGGGGGGGGGGGGGGGGGGGGGGGGGTGAGAGAGATAAAATTTGCAAAAAAAACCCCTGGTTTTTGAGAATATGTAAGAAATAGAATAATACACTCGTGTCCGTTAAATACCATTTATCTCACAACTCGTTGGTTAAAAACGTATCAAACTCGCTTTCGTTCGTTAATACATTTTAAAACAACTCGTTGTGAGATAAATGGTATACAACGGCCACTCATGTATTATTCTCTATTTATCAAATTTCTCCCCCTTTCTCCTGACTTTTTTAATTCTAGATTAGGGTCTGTGTATTAAAATAAGAAGAAGAGATTAGTTTTAGGTTTAGCATATTATAGATACAACAGACAGGCTGTAACTCAGTGGAAGTGCCTGAGCCTCAGGTGCGATAGGTCGTAGGATCGATCACCTCTGAAAGTAACTACAGCCACTTTGGTTTTCTGGCAGTTATATGATGACGATGACGACGATGATGATAATGGTGATGATGATGATGGTAGTGGTGGTGATGATAATGATGATGGGAACGACAATGATTATGATCACGACGACGATTATGATCACGACGACATGATGATGATAATGACGACGGCGTTGACGTAATGGTGATGGTGACGACGACGACGATGATGATGATGATGATGATGATGATGATGTTACGGCGACCAAAAGGGCTCGGAATTTATGTTTGATAAAGTAATTAAAAGGACTGTATCAAAATTGTACAATGATCAAACTTAAATACTAGTGTTTGTTTTGAAATATAAAGAATATACGTTGCAGCGTACAATTTTGAGGAGTGTCCGGGAGCCCAGTGGTGATGGTGGTGGTAATGTTGAATTGACTATCATGATGATGTTGATTTAGAACGGAAATGACGCAGTGACAATGTAATATTGATGATGATGATGATGATGAAGGGAAGCACATACCATGGCCTTTGATATATCAGTCGTGATGGAAAGAAAGAAATGTTTTATTTAACGACACACTCAACACATTTTATTTACGGTTATATGGCGTCAGACATATGGTTAAGGACCACACATATTTTGAGAGGAAACCCGCTGTCGCCACTACATGGGCTACTCTTCCGATTAGCAGCAAGGGATCTTTTATTTGCGCTTCCCACAGGCAGGATAGCACAAACCATGGCCTTTGTTGAACCAGTTATGGATCACTGGTCGGTGCAAGTGGTTTACACCTACCCATTGAGCCTTGCGGAACACTCACTCAGGGTTTGGAGTCGGTATCTGGATTAAAAATCCCATGCCTCGACTGGGATCCGAACCCAGTACCTACCAGCCTGTAGACCGATGGCCTACCACGACGCCACCGAGGCTGGTCAGTCGTGGTGGATGATGATGATGATGATGATGATGATGATGATGATTGTGATATGATGATGATGGTGATGATTATGATGATGAATGATGATGATTGTGATATGCTGCTGCTGCTGCTGATGATGATGGTTGTGACGGAACATGCTCTTATCTTTTCGCCTGTGGCGATGTTAATTGTTTTAGAGGGCCGTGTGTACTTGGTTACGTAATACCTTCGCGCGACCGTACCCCCTAATACACACTTAGACCAGTGGTGGAGGCCATGTGGCCAGTAGTTACGTAATAACTCAGGTAGTGCGGTTTTACGACCGGGTATTTCTAGCGAACTGGCGACAGTAAGTCTGACCATCTAAGAAAAAATACCGTCTCTGGGAGTTGTGGGAATATTACATGATAGGTGAGGTACCGCGTTGTGCCCCCAGGCGATATTCGCTGTCTCTGAGATTTGTGAATAAATAGATAGGATTTTAGATATATCGAGGAGAAACATTGGAAGTATCCAGGGGAAACGGACGTCGTCCACTGAACGATCTATATAAGTTCAGTCCGGACGTGGTAAATATATTTTTCTGCTCTGTTGTATAACCTTGATGTGATTGATGTGACTTTAAATATTTTAATACTGTATTATACCAATATTCTTTAGATAGTATCTCCGGTAATCTGACGAAGTAAATCGTAGACTTTTTGTTCTAACATTATACGAGTACTGTTCTAATATTTGTGTACGAGTATTTGGTAATATAAAGCTTAGCCGGTCATCCTAGAGGACCTAGGTAAACTGTAGGTTATTGTCTTTATTGTGATATGTACCAGTATTAATTCTGTATTACAAGGTTACTGAATGAGTAGTTAATGGTTAAGTAAAAATTAACCAGTTAGGAATAGACTTGTAATTCCTTTATTAATTAAGTTCCCCTGGCAGCGTTTCTCAATTATAACACGTGGGGGTGTTGTATCACGGTGAAGTGATTAGAATATTGTGTAAACTAGACACCTAGTGATTAACTAATTAAGTGATTAGTTCTGGGTTGTTATTATATTGTTGTTGTTAATTGACTACTGCGGCAAGTACATTTGTCAGCGTAGTGTTAATACAGATTCCAAAGTGTATTGTGTTTTGTTGTGTTTTTTAGTGAACTAAACGTGCTATATATATATATATATATATATATATATATATAAGATCTTATCTCTCGGGTATAGACTGCCCGATACAGAGAGATCTATTAGATAAACAGTTAGGAGAGATATTTGGATAATCGTGTTTTATTCAGTTACGGGTATTAAAGGATCCCCGTGACAATGGTGATAATGATGATGATGATTGTGATATGATGATGATGGTGATGATGATGATGGTGATAATGATGATGATGATAATGATGATGATGGTGATAATGATGATGATGATTGTGATATGATGATGGTGATAATGATGATGATGGTGATAATGATGATGATGATAATGATGATGATGGTGATAATGATGATGATGATGATAGTGATAATGATGGTGATGATAATGATAATGATAATGATGATGATGATAATGATGCTTGTAATGGTAATCGTGATTTTATTAAGCACAACAGTTCTGGATGAAAGTTTTGGCGAAGACCATCTCGTATGTCCATGACACGGGAATCAGGTACGAGTTTTGTGTTTCAACAAAAGACACGGAAATCCTATTCTTTTGCAAATTTGTTTTACATATTCCACAAGAATGCTGGATTCTGTTGTCTATATATACAGATTCCATCTTTGTGTCGGCTTTTCACGTACAGAGGTGACACTAGTGTTTGTTTCCGTCAGTGCTTTGGTCCTATGTCTTAGAAAACGTTTGAACTTCGGCATTTTCGCCTAACACTTCCGACTTTAGTCGACAGCCAAAAGCTGACGAAATATCACGTACAGATTATCTCTTCTTGGACAAGGGAAATGAGCGCTTGTTTAAGGCATCACACCACCATTCGTCATGTTGTTACTTGCTGTAGCAGCTTAATATAGTCCGGTTTAGCAAATAGTTCCTCATAAAAAAAAAAAATACTATAAAATTCTGATATGCCTTTTGAAATTTTTCTTTGATGATTACACGTAGGTTGACCTCTGTAGTATTTAAATAGCCCATTGATTTGAAGTTACTTGTTATATGTCGTACTAACTAATAACAACTGTGTAAGAGGTATGGTGTCACTTGTATAACAGCAACACGAGGCAGTGGTCAGGCATCGGGCCGTTCATTTTTTTTTAAATCGGGGTCGACCTGTGTTGCTTTTTTACACAGTACTGGTCAGTTGAGAGTGCTCCCTAAAATTAGTAGTCCCTCACGACAGTGTTGTATTTTTCACAGAATATATTCTGACATAGAAATTGTATTGACCTGCATGGAGTAATTAATGGTGGTGTGTAACGGCACCAATATACATTATTTTTACTGGCCTCAGTAGTGTCATTGTTAAGCCATTGGTCAAAAGGCTGGTAGGTACTGGGTTCGCAGCCCGGTACCGGATCCCACCCAGAGCGAGTTTTAACAACTCAACGAGTAGGTGTATGATCATTACACCGATTTCTCTCTCACTAACCACTAATCACTAACAACTAACCACTAACCCACTGTCCCGAACAGATAGCTAAGATAGCTGAGGTGTGTGCCCATAACAGCGTGTTTGAACCGCAGTTGATACAAGAAAAAAACATACGTATATATGAAATGAATGAATGAGCATTGTTTAATCAAGAAGCATTATGTGCCATATTAAAAGTTAAATCTTGTTTTGTTTAACGACACAACTAGAGCACATTGATTTATTGCTCGTCGCTACTGGATGTCACATATTTGATAATCCTGATATATAGTCTTAGAGGAAACCCACTACAGGTAGTAATAAAGCAAATAACTTCCGGCTGGGTCAAAGTTCGAGGTGCACCCAACTTTTGATATAGAAGTGAACACCACAAGTCTTGTGATTGGTGATAAATGTGAGTGTGTTGGTTGTAACAAAAAAAAGTTTCATCTGGGCCAAAAAATTTATGCAATATTATTTCATCTAATACCACTGTGTCAAGTAGTCTTCTGCTTGAAACATGTATGGGGTACCTGTAAAAAAAAAGTACTCAAATTTTGTGCGGAACTAGGGTAGTCATAGACACTACCCGTTATCTCAGAAATGAGCAGCTTGACCCCCAATTTTGTCTCATTCACTTTAAGATGAGGGGTGGTAGTATTTTTATCCGTGGTATTTATGTCGATTGATACGCTGCAGGTAGGAGTTTTAGCCACATATGTTACTATTGTCCTCTATGGGATTTGATTTGGTAGTATACACTCACGGACAGAACAGCACATACCACGGCATTTGATAAATCAGTCGTGTGGCACCAGTTGTGATGAGTTCACCGATGGGATTACACCCTTCGATCAAAGCACCCCAGGGGAGCTTGCTACTGACGGAGTAGGGTCAGGCTTAGTCCCTTTGAAAAATGAACATTTAACATTCATCCATCCATCCAACCGTAAATAAAATGTGTTGAGTGCGTCGTTAAATAAACCATTTCCTTCCTTCCTTCCTTTCATCCATTCATTCATTTCAACGTATTTTCGTGCTTATATTTAATTTTTATTTTAAATGGAAATAATCATGTTGATGTACTTACCTTGTTTGACACCCAATAGCCGATTTCTATTTTTGTGCTGGTGTGTCGTTAAACATCCATTCATTCATTCCAATTAAGATTCAAGCACGCTGTCCTGGGCACACACATCTCAGCTATCTGGGCTGTCTGTCCAGAACAGTGGTTTAGTTGTTAGGTATTAGTGGTTAGTGAGAGAGAAGAGGGTGTAGTGGTCATTAAAACTGGCTCTGTGTGGAACCGAACCCAATATCTACCAGCCTTATGTCCGATGGTTTAACCACGACACTGCCGAGGACGGCAACGTTTAGCGACACGTCAGCACAACAATACGTTGGTTACTGGGTGTCAAATAAAGGTAAATGGCGCGCGTGCACACACACACATACACACGCACACACATATATACACCTGATGACCAAAACGATTACGTTTTATCCTACTACAAATTAAAAAAAAATAATGTTGACAATTATGCTTGAAGGAATCCAAAGAAATATACACACACACACATACGCGCACACATACACACACACGCACATACAAATGTGCACACCACACACACACACACACACACACACAAACACGTAAAGAGAGAGGGGGAGACACACACACACACACACACACACACACACACACGCACACACACACACACACTATATATATATATATATATATATATATATATATATATATATATATATGTGTGTGTGTGTATAGTCGTTACGGACCTACTAATCTCATCCTAAGGGTCACAAATAACAGCAACATGTGACCCGCTGTTTGTTCTGTGTGGAAATTTGGTTACTGTGTGTTGACTATTCCTGTTAGCGAATTGACTTACAGCCCACAGCTTATCACCGCGGAATGCGGAAACAAACAGCGACTTGCAACTTTCACAATGGCTGCGGTGTCTCCGACGGGATACTCCGTAGATGAAGATGTAGGTTTAAGCCCTTGTCGTGTTAGGACAGGAATTAGCTGTCACCTTTCCGTGTCCATTGTAGAAATCCCTCACAGGGGAGGTCACTTGTCCGCAACGAACCAGTCATGGATTAAGGGTGTACGCAGAATCGGACAGGCAATTATATATAGATTAGCGTATTTTCATCAGGGGATTGACGATCATACAAGCATGTTGATTGTTTCTGGAGTAAGCCTGTTAAATAATAAAGAGGAAAAGATTAAATAAAGAGACGAAAGGAAAACGAGAAAAAAAACTAATTCCAGCTGAACATTTAAAAAAGAAATAAAGAAAGAAAGCAAGAAAGAAAAGAAAAGTGTACGATGCAAGTATAAAATTCATCTCTGCTTTATGATTTACTACCAATAATTATTTTGATTCAGGCCCCTCCCCTTCTCCGCCGTGCCTGTTTAGTCCATTATCTTCTATTTTAGGCTTGAGTTTTGTAACAAACAAAATATTGTCTTCAAATATTGGGATTCCCAGTCTGGAGCTCCACGCGGTAAGACGTGTTTGTTTCGCGTGTGCACACTGCACGTGCTTTCGTGTGCTCGACTTGGGGGTCCTTCATTTCGTTGTTTTTGTCAGCGAAATAAAGTTTTGTACTGGGATGTATGCGGCCATTGGAACTGATTGAACGCTGGAACGCTTCTCGTTTCGACAGCCTGCACCACCAGGTTGGATTCTTTTTTAGCGAGATTCCTTGCCTCCACGTCATTTCTCCGTCTGACTGTCGACTTTGTTTTTTTCGTGAATCGTATGACGGCCATTCTGCAGAACGCCACGGTTGTTCGCGTTTAGTCTCTACATGTCCGAGCCTGTCCTAGCAGCACTGGAAGATTGACCGCCCCACTCTAAGAAGAAATAGGAAGCGGGGTCGGCCCCTACTACTCTTTTTCTAGACTTTACTTTGCTTTATAGTGATACCATCTCGTATCCTCCGGAGTCAGGCCCGTCCGCACCACTATACCAAACCATGACGACTGGACTATACCCTAGTCTGATACTCTCTCTCGTTCAGACGGATCCGGCTTCTCAAGATCTGTATTTCAGCACAGCACTACACCTTCAACGTCTATCGACTGTCAATCTAGGGGTTTTCTTGACGGGATGCAGCCCATCTCGTCCCTTTAAGCTGTGCACCCAAACGGCCTTAACGAGGCCACTCGCGTGGACATATCGATCGGACTTTAAACTTTTAGATCTGCGTTAAATATTTCATGTCCTTCTAAAATGCTCCAAATTATATAAATATTCGGCAGAGCAGTCAATTCTTTTTATTTTTGGCTTGTAACCTTTTTATTATTTTTATTTATTCTATTAACTTTTTTACTAATTGCTATTTTCAAAATTCTGCCCATTTTCACCATAGGCGTGGTATATGCTGTCCTGTCTGTGGGATGGTGCTACTAATGGGGAAAATGCAGCGTGTTTCCTCTCTAAGACTATATGTAAAAATTACCAAATTCCAATAGCCAATGATTAATAAATCAAATGTGTTCTAGTTGTGTCGTTAAACAAAACAAACTTCTAATATCAATCATGCAAGGATAGTTAGTTCATTTTCTTCTATTTCAGTCTTCAGTTTTGTACAAAAAAAAAATAAAATAAAATATTGGCAGGTAAAATATGTTTAAGAATTTCTTTAACAGTGTACTCAAGTTTTGCCGTTAATGTTGTTTTGTGAGTTACAAATGCTGATCCATATTCCAGATCTGGTTTGATTGTTTCTTCTGGCTCTCAGTACAAACTCGCGTACGCAATTACGCAATTACGCACACTGGCATGTTTAATACACGTGTTATGTATGTAATTTCTTTATTAAAGGCGCAGACCCTAGTTTCAACTCGTTAAAATGGACACTAAGTTTAGTTAATCTACAAACCTGTAACACACTTGGATAAAGTTACAACAGAGTGAAAGAAGAGTCTGTGACGTTAAAACCGGAACATATCCTTAAAACCTAGACTAGAACTCGACTCTAGTAAAAATATGAAAAATGCATTTTGTGATATTAGAAACAACAGGATGACCAGAAACACTTCGGTTCTACAGAAATGAATAATCTAAACAATAAAATAAATATAAGTAATGTTTGATTTTAGTGATCATAAATGGCTCAAATAGTGGAAAATATGCTGTAGTGTTTAAAAACTAGGGTCTGTCGTTTTAATATTTTGAAGGTTAACAAGCACTGGCTATAACCGCTTTTGCTTTGTTGTTGTTTCTGTTTGTTTTTAGCGTGACATAGCCCAGTGGTAAAGCGCGTGCTTGATGCGCAGTCGGTCTAGGTTCGATCCCTGTCGGTGGTCCCACTGGGCTATTTCTCGTGCCAGTCAGTGCACCACGACTGGTATATCAAATGCCATGGTATGTGCTGCCCTGTCTGTGGGATGGTGCATATAAAAGATCCCTTGTGACTAATGGGAAAAAAAATGTAGCGGTTTTCCTCTCTAAGAATATATGTCAAATTACCAAATGTTTGACACGCAGTAGCTGATGATTAATAAATAGGTGTGAAGCAAAGCTATACAATATAGTAACAAAAAGTGATGACTTTAAAAACAAATCTTTAAACTTAATACTTTTTACATACGCCAGTTTTCGTCAACTATCAATGAGTATATGCATCTACTTTTTTTGTTTCCAGGTTCAACTCAAAATCACAACGCATTTCAGTCATACGTGAAAACAACCCCTTGCATTTATAAATTCTGTCATTTCCTGTGTGCAACCTTGTTACTCGGAATGTAGGCCATCAAGGAAAGTTTACTCTCTTCACGAAGTATAACTTTCGCCATGACGGCAATGCGGCTCGATCAAAGAAATCATGCCATACCCACGAGGTGCCAAATATGCATTACTGACAGTTCGCCACTCGTCTACGAGATATCTTCCTGCGAGCTATTGGCCCAGCACACACCTGTGTCCTTTGATTGTTGGGTCAGGAAACGAACGCCATCTGGCGACGGAGTTTTGCTCATACGTCGACTTCCTTCTGTGACCTATTTCACATGCGTATTCACTAGTTTTTATAACAAGACAAATTTTGTAATACCAACCAAGAGCTTGATTTCAGGGGAAATGGGAAATCTGGAAATTTTGAAAATGTGCTCCGTCCTTCAGAGGAAAAGTTCTCGCGAGATACCCCCCCCCCCCCCACTCCCCCACTTCCCCATACACACACTGAAGTAGAAATGTTAAAAGTTTTCCACTAGAGCAGATTTGATTTATTAATCAGTGGCTGTTGCATGTCAAATATTTGGTAATTCTGATAGATTGTCATATAGAGGAAACCTGCCACATTTTTCCATTGGTAGCAAGGGATATTTTATATGCACCATCCTACAGACAGGTTAGCACATACCACAATCTTTGATATATCAGTCGTGGTGCACTGGCTGGAACGAGAAATAACCCATTGGGCCCACCGACGGGGATCGATCCCAAACCGACAGTGCATCAAGTGGGCGCTTTACCAAGGGGCTACGTCTTCCCTCCACACGGAAGTAGAGGAAACTAGATTATCAGCTAGCCCACACATATCCCATACCACCCCTAAAATTGACTTAGATGATTTAAGACACTAGTAAGGTTACTGCTAAGACAGTTGGCTACTTAATCCAGGAATATTTCTACCACATTGTATTACTTAATACTGGAGAGAGAGAGAGAGAGAGAGAGAGAGAGAGAGAGAGAGAGAGAGAGAGAGAGAGAGAGAGAGAGAGAGAGAGAGAGAGAGAGAGAGAGAGAGAGAGAGACAGACAGACAGACAGACATTTCATTTCATTTTAACTTATTTTCATGTTTATATCCATTTAAGGTTCACGCACGCTGTCCTGAGCACACACCTCAGCTATCTGGGCTGTAGTCCAAGACAGTGAGATAGTTGTTAGTTGTTAGTGGTCAGTGGGAGAGAAGAGGGTGTAGTGGTCTTACACCTACCCATTGAATCGTTAAAACGTGCTCTGAGTGGCAGCCAGTACTGGGCTGCGAACCCAGTACCTACCAGCCTTATGTCAGACACCACCGAAACTGGTCAGACAGACAGACACCCAGACAGGCACACAGACAGACAGACAGACAGGCACACAGACAGACAGACATATGTATAAATTCAGAGGCAGGGAGAACTCATTGTCATCCGTCAGACTACTGACAGTAAAAATGCATCAAGGGATGTTTCAAATACACTTTCCCAAAGAGGGAGCAACACATGAAAAAACAGGGGCGGATTATGCTTTAGGTAAAGGGGGGGGGGGGGTCCGAAACAATATGTAAATGTTTGTAATTTGCAATTATAAATTTTACATGGACATCAATTTAGATCTACGTGGTGGGGTTAGGGTTTTTTAAGCCGGGGGATGGGTATTTCCGTGCAACTGGGGACCCCCCCCCCCCCCCCCATAATCCGCCCCTGATTAAAACCTTTGATAACCGAACAATGGAACGCCAATGGGGTAATGGCTAACAAAACAAAAATAATTAAAGGTCAACTGAGGGCGATCGATCTTACAACCTACCGCACCACGAGCGAATGTTCTAGGCCTACAACCGAATAACATCCCGCCCAGTAGAATGAATGGATGTTTGACAGTACGAAGAAACACTGTATATTGGGTGCTACACTGTGAGTGTCAGTGTGACGGATCATGCTCTTAAATTTGTTTCGCCTGTGGCGATTTTAATTGTGTTAGAGGGCCGTGTGCAGTTCATTGCACGTAGCCCAGGTGGGCAACTTGTTACGTAATACTTCGCGCGATCGGGCATTCCAATATGCACTTAGTCCAGCTGTGGAGGCCATGTGGCGAGTAGTTACGTAATACCCCTGCGAGTGCGGTTTTTACAACCGTGATTTGGCGACGATGGCGTCAGTAAGTCTGACGATCAGAGAGAAATAATATCGCTTGGTCGCGGTGGAAATATCAGATGATAGGGGGAGGTACCGCCTTGTACCCCCAGGCGAATTCTGATTTTTATAATAAATAGCTAGCTTTTAGAGATATCGAGGAGAACAAAAAGGAACGCTTCCCGGGAACGTAGTCCGTTTGGACTGGTAAATATTTTATTTCTGTTCTGTGTATAACCTTGATGTGATTGATGTGACTTTAAATATTTTAATACTGTATTATACCAATATTCTTTAGACAGTGTCTTCGGTCATCTGACGAAGTAAATCGTAGACTTTTTGTTTAACATTATATGAGTATTTGGTAATATAAAGCTTAGCCAGTCATCCTAGAAGACCTAGGTAAACGGTAGGTTATTGTCTTTAGTGTGATAGGTACCAGTATTAATTCTGTGTTACAAGGTTACTGAATGAGTAGTTAAGGGTTAATTAAAAATTAACCAGTTAGGAATAGTGTTGTAATTCCTTTATTAATTAAGTTCTCCTGGCAGCGTTTCTCAATTATCACACGTTACTGAACGAGTAGTAAGGGTTAATTAAAAATTAACCAGTTAGGAATAGAGTGGTAATTCCTTTATTAATTAACTTCTCCTAGAAGCGTTTCTCAATTATCACACGTGTGGGTGTTGTGTCACGGTGAAGTGATTCGCATATTGTGTAACCTAGACACCTAGAGATTAACTAATTAAGTGATCAGTTCTGGGTTGTTATTATTGTTGTTATTAATACTACTACGGCTGTACTTTTTTCAGCGTAGGTTAATACAGATTCCAAAGTGTATTGTGTTTTGTTGTGTTTCTAGTGAGCTAAACGTGCTATAATAATATATACTTTATATAAGATCGTATCTCTGATCATACCTAGACGAGCCAAAGCGGTTTTGAACTGCCTGTTACAGAGAGATCTAATAGATATACAGTTAGGAGAGATATTTTGATAATCGTGTTTTATTCAGTTACGGGAATTATAGAATCCCCGTGACAGTCAGGTAGCTTTATTTAAATGTTAAAAATAACAATTAAACATCTGTCTTGTACAGAACTCTTTGGCGAAGTCAGAGGTTGTGCCTATGACAGGCGTGCTTTAACAGTTCTCTGATGAAAGCATGCCAAACATTAACCACCCACTCAATTGAACATTATTAATAATAATAATAATAATAATAATAATAATAATAATAATAATAATAATAATAAATTAACACTGTCCTGGGTAGCTTTGTGGTTAAGCTATCGGGTAGTCGTTAATGCTGGTAGGTAGTGAGTTCGCATCCCGGTTCCTGCTCCCGCGCAGAGAGTCTTAGCGCAATGGAAGGTGAGACTTCCCTCTACCTAACCACAAAGAAATATAGACGCCCATTTCTGAAACGGTGCACTCTCTTCCTTGGAAAAAAATCTTCATCACCATGATCATCATGAACATCACCGAGCTACAGCATCACTATCATTCATATTACAATTACAATTTTTATAATACAATATATTACAATTACGACAAATGTCATCATCATAATGAAAGGACAGTCGTGTGCATGTTTTTGGGGGTTTGTTTGTTTTGGGTGTTTGTTTGCAGGGTTGTAGCTAGCAAGGGGGCGGGGGGGGGGGGGGGGGGGGGGCAAATGCCGGAAAGCATTATAGAAACTTAAAGAAAATTCTCTTCTTAACTGTTTAAGGAGTTTTAGACTGTTTTTTGTTTGTGTTTTTTGGATAGGTGTCACATCCTTTTACTTCCATTTTGCATGCTATAACCTATGAGAAGAAAAACTTAAATTAACCTGATATATATATCTACGATTTGTCTTTATCGTGTGTGTTGCCATCTGTATCACTCAAACATGGTATTTCGACATTTTCCGTTAAGTTACGAAAATCACCGGAACAGTAACCATAAAAACCAACATTGCTTTGACATGACGTCAACAATGCAGTGGCGTGACGTCAACAATGGTTTTAATATGGTTAGAGATGTCAAAGCGATACTACGTACATTCTTCAGAAATGGATCGCTGTTTGGCATTTATAACCATATTTATTATAAGTGTGTATAAATGTAAAATGTGTATGGATCCAATGCTACCTAATGACGACTGCTAACCACTGTGCTATTCTGTTGTATCAAAAAAGGTAAGTGTTTGTTTGTTTGTTTTTGCTTGTTTGTTTATCAGACTGGCGTAGCTAGAGGGACTGGAGGTCCATGCCCCCCCCCCCCCCCCCGCCCATCCCCCTAATGATATCTCTTTTTCCACCATCATCTTTTATATTTCCATGTGACATTCGCCCCATAATACGACTCAAAGGCAGTGTCGCTAGCCTCCCCAATGTGGATCTGTCCATAGGGGCCGTTCAAATATTACGTAACGCTATTTTTGTCAAAATAAAACACCCACCCACCCCCATTTAACGCCCCGTAACGCTAGACAATACACCCCCCCCCCCTCCAAAAAAAAAACAAAATATATATATATATATATATTACGTAACGCTCGGAGATAACCCCCCCCCCCCCCCCCCCTAAACACACAGACAAAGCAACGTGGCAATGTTTATTTATACCCATGTGTACTACGATGACGTCATTAAACTGACATATTGCTGTACGATGGGGGAAAAAAAAGCGGGTTTTCACTCGCGCCATTTTAATTGATCACCAACATACAAATACAGTATTAAAATGTCTGGTGTATTAAAGCATTTCAGCTTGATTTATAATTGTTTTGGGTTTACATTTACCTCTAAAAACCTACATTATATACTGTTGTCATGGTATGGCACGTTTAAGAGAAAGCAAAATTGTGTTACGTAACGCTGTTCAATACACCCCCACCCCTTGTAACACCACATAACGCTTGGACTTACACCCCACCCCCTAAGCGTTACGTAATATTTGAATGGTCCCATATTATAAAAACATAAATAAAATTTTAGTATATGATTCTATGAGATAATGACAAATATGTGGGGGGAAAAAAAACCCCCATTAAAACAACAAAACAAAATAAAATAACTATTAAACATGTAAACTCTTTAATATAAAATTGGGACTTTACTTTCCATTTAAATGTGACTATAAATGACTTATCAGACCGGTTTTTGCTAAAGTCATGTCAGTCCAATTATTCAACGTAATGATAAGACAGTCAATCAAATATTATGTGTGAGCCTCGATACAATGTCATTTTGCTGCTTTCTGGTCGCTAAAAATCGTAAAATTAATTCGGAAGACCTCGGCAACTTTCGTTAAAAGAGATTTATTAACCGACACGTTCCGATTGGACAAAACTTTGCCTTTACAGTTTTAAATTTCTAATAGCGTTAAGTTATTTGAAATTAATTTGATCGCAATTATCTGTGCAACTTCAGCATTTGGAATATATCGAAAGTCAATCATCTTCTTCGCAATCGCCCTCTGGTCTCATTCACAGATGCTTGCCGACACGTTGTTGACACGAATGTGGTTATCTAGACTAAATTTCCACTCATAAAAAGCGAAAATAGACGTACTACGGCATCATATTACGGAAAATATCATTATTTGTGAACGCGCTTTTTCTTTTTTTTGCAAAAACAAAAAAAGTAATTTCTACACATTTTTACGAGCCTTGTGGACTGGTACTCTAGACAAGTCAGAGAACCATGCATGATTTTTGATAGCTCCATCATCATCATCATCATCATTCTTATCATCATTATTAGTCAAGATAAACGCCACCATCATTACCATTGTCATTTTTATTAATACAAACGCCATTATCATCATCGCCACCACCATCTCAGGGGTCGAATTTTACGCTATTCTGCTATTCCGCAAATAGTAAATTTCGAAACGGAAAAACAATTCTTCCAATATTCCGTCATGAAAGTGAAATTCTAATACAACTTTCATATAAGCCTTTTTTCCATTGGTTAATTTTCGTGATAAATCGGACGATAGATGTACGCTGTCATGGGCAACCAGGATTTATCACGAGAACTGGTCCAATATGCTGTCACTTAGCCTCAAGTGTGGTGTTTTCGTTGGTATATTAATTCCACGTCATCCATTATATTTAAAAGTCGATATAAATAATTTTCAACAAAATTA
Organism: Gigantopelta aegis; assembly: GCF_016097555.1. NCBI lineage: Eukaryota > Metazoa > Mollusca > Gastropoda > Neomphalida > Peltospiridae > Gigantopelta > Gigantopelta aegis. The sequence goes on along the minus strand of NC_054713.1, from coordinate 5,477,796 downwards.
CTAACTTCAGAAGAAAATGATGTTATTGTTACTATTTTGTTATTATTTCGTGCCATTGTAACTTTTAACACTTCGTTAGCAGCAATGAACGTGAACCCACCCACCCCAAGTAAGGTCCGGTCACTGATCGATCGCAGCAGTCATCAGCATGTGTCTTGTGGTCTGCTCTTCTAGTTTGTGTTCTCAAAAGGGTGCAAGCAGGTTCATCAGAAATAATTATATCACAATCTTAAGTACCTTATTTTTGTTTAGAAGATACTTTTTGTGACAATAAAATTGATAAAGAAGACAATATGGAAATGACTGCGTTAAAATATAGCACATTTCTGAAAAAAAAAACTTTGAAAATAATACTTGCCCTTTAGTAAATGCATATTATTTTACGTATTTATATAAACTTTAAGTGAAAATGTGTTAGCAAGTTATAAATTTGTAGACCTACCCCCATCAACGTGTTTTTTGTACAAAATTAAACCAGGCGAATTCCTCGAAATAATTCAATATGAGGTTGAAACACCGCTCACAAATGTAAAGTCCAGTCATATCCATATGTCTTGGAACAAAAATATTTCTTTCAGTGTATCATGTATTACAATAAATCATGTTCAAAAGACAGACTACAATGCTCATAAATTTGCCATTTGGTTCGCTCCTAAGTCAGTGACGTCATGTGAAGATAGACCGGCCTCAGTGTGGTTAGGCCATCGGTCTACAGGCTGGTAGGTACTGGGTTCGGATCCTAGTTGAGGCATGGGATTTTTAATTCAGATACCTGAGTGAGTGCTCCGCAAGGCTCAATGGGTAGGTGTAAACCACTTGCACCGACCAGTGATCCATAACTGGTTCAACAAAGGCCATGGTTCATGGGCGGATCCAGGAAATATTTTTAGGGGGGGGACCAAAAAAGAAGGGCACATTGACTCGTCAAAAGGGCACCTTACTACAAGTTTTAATATTTACAATTAATATGAATTCCTACAGTTCTACGTCATAATATACTAGCAATAATGAAGTAAATTGGCGTCACTCGCATTAGAACCTCAATGGGGCCCCATTGAGACTCAATAACACAGACACATATCTGCAAGCTTGCGCATGTACACGAAAATCTTGATTTCATTTATCTACAATATAATTATTGTTTACTTAAAAAAAAAAAAAATCTACAAACAAAAAGGGCACTTGGACATTTTGAGGGCACTTGAACAATTTTTGGGGGGGACGCGTCCCCCTGGTCCCCCCCCCCCCCTTGGATCCGCCCATGTGGTTTGTGCTATCCTGCCTGTGGGAAGCGCAAATAAAAGATCCCTTGCTGCTAATCGGAAAGAGTAGCCCATGTAGTGGCGACAGCGGGTTTCCTCTCAAACTGTGTGGTCCTTAACCATATGTCTGATGCCATATAACCGTAAATAAAATGTGTTGAGTGTGTCGTTAAATAAAACATTTCTTTCTTTCTGTCATGTGAAGTGAACGAAAAAAATTATTACGTCATACTTTTACTTACTACAAGCATTTTCACTGAATATCGTAAGGAGAATAAATAATTTGCTTTATATTTGTGGGATTTCTTTAATAAAAAGACAATAAAATGTCTTACAGATATTCCTAATAGGTATAGTATTAGAATAGAGATAATATCACTGTGTTTCGTTGTTCGCTATACGGATTTATCACAAAATTTGGTTTTAGCGACTATTCCGCGCTTTTTTTTCAGCTACATTTCTCTGCAGAACAAATCCTCGCGCTTCTAAAACCTTTCTCATGCACTCACCGGTACAAAAATAAACGTCTTTTTGATCGAGACTAATGTAACATGTTTGGAGTGTGTTCGTTTGTAATTCCAGCTTGTACGCAGTAATGCATAGACTGGTATATAAACAATTGTTCGTTACGCAATGTTGTACAGGGCGACGTAGCAGTCAGAAAAACTAGTGGTACATTAATAATTGAAGGGATAGTACATTTTTAGACGGAATAGTGTTTTTTGAAATTCACTATTCCTTTGGGATAGTGGTAAAAAAAAAAAAAATCAACCCCTGAATCTTCACAACCACCACCACCACCATCATCATCATCACCATCATCACCACCACCACCATTATTATCATTATCATCACCATCATCATTCACTACCATCACCGTCGTCACCATCGTCACCATCATCACCCACTATCCCCAGGTGATGACTAGGACGACTCTAGAAAAGATTCACCGCCGATTTCTTTTATTTGAGGCCCGTCCCGAGTGTTGTCTGTTTGAGTTTGTGTGACGTCATTCTCAGACGTCTGCGGAGCGAGTAAAGCACACAGATACAAAGGGAGAAAACCTCCTACAAACAGGAAGACGGGTTGGTCGTGTGGACGTGTGAAGTCTCTAGGGATGAAAGTCTGTCGCCTAGGACAACTCGGGCATAGCGAGAGCGGGTTTTCGGGGATTTGTGGGAGGTTTTTTTTCTTCTGTTTCTACATAAACAGGTAACCGGTCGTGCTCAGTCCAAATAAAAAACATCTTGCCCCTGTTTTACTGTGGTAATATAAAAGAGAGTGAGAGAGAGTTGGCGGGATTTGGGAGAGAGATTGAATTAAGGGATGGATAGATGAATGAATGAATGGAAGAAAGAATGAATGAATAAAAGAAAGAGAATGAATGAATAAATGGATGGATGGATGAATAAATGAATAAATGGATGGATGGATGAATAAATGAATGGATGAATGAATGAATGAATGAATGAATGAATGATGAATGAATGAATGAAAGAAAGAAAAGAATGAATGAATGAATGCTTAGCGACATCCCGGCACAAAAATGCATCAGGTACTGTATATGGTGTTAAACAAAGGCAAGTATATCGGCGTGTGTGCGCGTGTGTGTGTGTGTGTGTGTGTGAGAGAGAGAGAGTGGGTGGGTGGTTGGATGTGTGGCTGTGGCTATGGCTGTGTGTGTATCTCTGTGTGTGTGTGTGTGCGTGTGTTCATGCGCGCGCGTGTGTGTGTGTATGTGATGGAAGTTATTGTTAAACACATCTTTACAGAACCCTATTTATAAAGAATTAATACCTACTACATTTATAACTTTTTCTTATGATTTATCGTGCCTGCAAGTAGTAAATTTCCAAATGCTTGACATCCAATAGCCGATGATTAACAAATCAATGTGCTTTAATGGTGTCGTTAAATGAAAGAACATGTAACTTTTGTAAACAGGGGTTCTGTGGATGAAAATGAATGGAAGAAGTGATGACCAAAACAATATAAAAATTCTATATAAATATAAGAAAATCACACTATAAATACAATTCATTGAGTTAGGGAAGAGTGGTAAGGTCTCACTACACAGATGTCATCTGCCATTGAAACCCATGTTAGATTGTCCAACTTATAGAACGGGTTCTCGTTGGCACTAACAACATACACCATTGCGAACATACATTATATTATAAGGATATATTTTCACTCCAAAATTTTCGCTTTTAGCTGTATGACCGCATCTGGCTATAGTGCCGATCCGACCAGGTGGTTCATTAACCGATTCACTTGTGCTATTCACCCATGTCCCAAAAGGTCAATGCACAATATTACAAAATAACATGGGCAAAATACAGCCAGAAGGCTTACCATTAAACATACGTATTGTTTTAATACTTCACCATTTTTTAGAAGTGAATATGTAAACCATAGCATGTGACACAATTAGGAACTATAGTGGACCGTGATGAATGAACTCTAACCCGGAAGTCAACTGTGTGGTAAGACATAAGTAAGAAAGAAGTGGGTAGAGATGCCGTTCGCTATATCACATCAACATTCCCAGTCTGGAGCTCGCCGCGGTAAGACGTGTTTGCTTTGTCTGTGCACACTGCACGTGCTTTCGCTTGCTCGACTTGGGAATCCTTCGTTGTTGTTTTTGTCAGCGAAATGGAGTTTTCTACTGGAATGAAATGCAGCCACTGTAACTGACTGAAAGCTAGAAAGCCTCTCGTTTCGACAGCCTGCACCACCACGATGGATTCTTTTTTAGCGAGATTCCTTGCGTCCACGTAATGTTTTCGGTTGACTTTTGTCAACAGGTTTTTCGGTGACTCGTATGACAGCCATTCTGCATAACGCCACGGTTGTTCACGTTTAGTATCTACCTGTCGTAGCAGCACTGGAAGATTGAATGCCCCACTCTTAGAAGACATGGGGAGTGGGGTCGACCCCATCTACTCTTTTCTAGACTTTACTTTGTTTCATATTGGTACCATCTCGTATCATCCGGAGCCGGTGGTGGTGGTGGTGGTAGTGATGGTGGTAGTGGTAGTGGTGGAGATGATACTATTACGACAATGGTGGTGGTGATGATTATGACATAAGTGGTAGTGGTGGTGGTGGTAGTGGTGGTGATGATACTATTATGACGATGGTGGTGGTGATGATAACATAAGTGGTGGTGGTGGTGGTGGTGGTGGTAGTGGTGGTGATGATGGCATAGGTGATGGTGAATATGATGTTAATGATGGCGAAGATGATGATGATGACGATAATGTTGAAAGTGATGATGATGATTGTCACGGGGATTCTATAATACCCGTAACTGAATAAAACACGATTGTCCAAATATCTCACCTAACTGTATATCTATTAGATCTCTCTGTAACGGGCAGTTCAAAACCGCTTTGGCTCGTCTAGGTATGATCAGAGATAAGATCTTATATAAAGTATATATTATTATAGCACGTTTAGTTCACTAGAAAGCACAACAAAAACACAATACACTTTGGAATCTGTATTAACCTACGCTGACAAATGTACAGCCGCAGTAGTTAATTAATAACAACAATAATAACAACCCAGAACTGATCACTTAATTAGTTAATCTCTAGGTGTCTAGTTTACACAATATGCTAATCACTTCACCGTGACACAACACCCACACGTGTGATAATTGAGAAACGCTTCTAGGAGAAGTTAATTAATAAAGGAATTACAACACTATTCCTAACTGGTTAATTTTTAATTAACCCTTAACTACTCATTCAGTAACCTTGTAACATAGAATTAATACTGGTACCTATCACACTAAAGACAATAATCTACAGTTTACCTAGGTCTTCTAGGATGACTGGCTAAGCTTTATATTACCAAATACTCGTACACAAATATTAGAACAGTAAGCCTACAATTTACTTTGTCAGATGACCGAAAACACTGTCTAAAGAATATTGGTATAATACAGTATTAAAATATTTAAAAGTCACATCAATCACATCAAGGTTATACAACAGAGCAGAAATAAAATATTTACCAAAGTCCAACCGGACTAACGTTCCCCCGGGATACCTTCCTATCGTTCTGTCCTTTTTGCTTCTCTCCGATATCTCTAAACCCTAGCTATTTATTATAAAATCAGAAAATCGCCTGGGGGTACAAGGCGGTACCTCACGTATCATCTGAATTTCCACAGCGACCAAGACGGCATATCTGTCTCTTATATCGCCAGAATGGCTGTCGCCAACCGCGAGCAATCCCCTGGCCATAAACAGCACTACCGGAGATATTACGTAACTACTAGCCACATGGCCTCCACACCTGCTCTGGGTGTGTATTAGGCGTACCGATCGAGGACCGTCGCGCAGAAGTATTACGTAACAAGTTGCCCAACTGGCTAAGTGCAATTTGGAACTGCACACGGCCTTCTAAAACAATTAATATCGCCACAGGCGAAAACAAAAATTAAGAGCATGTACTGTCACAATGATGATCATTATAATGATGGCAATGACGACGATGATGATGATGACAAAGGTGATGATGATGATGACGGTGTTGTTGTTGTTGTTGTTGGTGATGATGATGATGATGGTAATGACGACGACCATTTCGATCGTAAAATAAAAACTTCATAAAATATATTAAAATGTGTTATTATTCCAAATCTAGCATTTTTTAGATCTATGTTCTCTAGCGGTGTCGTTAAACAAAGCACATTTTAAATTGTTTTATATTGTCCATCAACCATTATTAGTATTTAGTTGTGTTTTTAGTTCGCTTGTGTGGTACATGATACATATTGAATCTATCTTGTACTTCAAACTGTATATATTACTATACAAAAGTCAGTGATCCTAGACAAACACCGTAATAAGTAACCGGTCAGTTTTCCTTTCAATACAAGCCAGAGGTTTCCTTTCTTTTCTGTTTTCTTTCTTCTATATCCTTGGCCATAACTGAAGGTTAATCCACTTGTTAATACTGCTGAAACCAGTTGTCCGTCTCAATATTGGCTTTAAAAGAGTCTCTTGGAATTGACCACAGCAGGGTGGCGAGGAAAACGGCTGTTTCGTTTTCATAAGCTTATTGGATTATCTACATAATGAACAATTCTGAAGAAACGCAAAAATCAATTTAGCGTTCTTCTAATTTATTTTTTACCGGCCTCGGTGGCGTCGTGGTTAGGCCATCGGTCTACAGACTGGTAGGTACTAGGTTCGGATCCCAGTCGAGGCATGGGATTTTTAATCCAGATACCGACTCCAAACCCTGAGTGCTCTGCAAGGCTCAATGGGTAGGTGTAAACCACTTGCACCGACCAGTGATCCATGACTGGTTCAACAAAGGCCATGGTTTGTGCTATCCTGCCTGTGGAAAGGGCAAATAAAAGATCCCTTGCTGCCTGTCGAGAAAGAGTAGCCTATGTGGCGACAGCGGGTTTCCTCTAAAAAACAGAAAGAAAGAAATGTTTTATTTAACGACGCACTCAACACATTGTTTGTATTTTACGGTTATATGGCGTCAGACATATGGTTAAGGACCACACAGATTTTTAGAGGAAACCCGCTGTCGCCACTTCATGGGCTACTCTTTCCGATCTTTTATTTGCGCTTCCCACAGGCAGGATCCGAACCCAGTACCTACCAGCCTGTTGACCGATGGCCTAACCACGACGCCACCGAGGCAGCTAAAAAACAGTGTCAGAATGACCATATGTTTGACGTCCAATAGCCGATGATAAGATAAAAAAATCAATGTGCTCTAGTGGCGTCGTTCAATAAAACAAAGTTTACTTCTTTTTTAAAAATGTATTTAAATGTATTCTGTTAGAATGCCGATCATATCATTATTGTGTGTGTGTGAGCGCGCGTGTCTGTATATGTGTATGTGCGTGCGTGCGTGTGTGTCCGTGCATGTGTGTGTGTACGTGCGTGTGCATGTGTGTGCGTGCGTGTGCATGTGTGTATGAGCGTGCGTGCGTGTGTGTGCGCGTGTGTGTGTTTGCATGTGTGTGTGTTTTCATGTGTGTGTGTCAAAATTATCAGTGATTATGAGGGACGGGACGTAGCCCAGTGGTAAAGCGCTCGCTCGATGTGCGGTCGGTTTGTGTTCGATCCCCGTCGGTGGGCACATTTCTCGTTCCAGCCAGTGCATCACTACTGTGGGAGCAGCGATGTTTTTTTAATATATTTATACATGCATATGTGTGTGTGTGTGTGTGTGTGTGTGTGTGTGTGTGTGTGTGTGTGTGTGTGTGTGTGTGTGCCCCTCCACTTTTTGGCACCTTCCTACGCCCGTGTATATTGATAACTAATTACGTAACAGTTAGACATTTTCAAAACAAAGAAAAAGCCTATCATAAAGCCTATAATTCCGCCTCTAACTTGAACAAACAAACATGATCATCACGATATGACCCATTGTCGAGGCAACAAAATTATCGTCATACTTAAACGGGAATCGGTTGTTATTGTTTGTGGATGGGTGGCTTTTTTTGTTTTGTTTTTGATTATTTATATTTATTTTTATTTTGTATTTATTTATTTTTTTAGTATTATTATTAATTTGTTTTATTTTGTTATTGTGGGGTCTGTATTATTAAGATGACTCAGAAGCTAAGTCGGTTGTAAAGATTAATTATTGACATTAACCTTTCTTGGAACAGGTCAAAAAAACAACAACAAAAAACACCAGAAAAAAAAAAAAAAAAAAAGACCACGCCAGTTCCGTATAATTAAGGCAAGTCAACACATGTCTGTTTACCACGCGCCAAATTACCTGTTGGTTACAATGGAGTGCGCTGTGTAGCTTGTGTGTGCGACAGGCGTTACTTCCGCTATGATCCAGGTTGCCGCCATGTTGACAAAAAACACACCACAGGCCTGACGCTGTTTGCTTTAGTCTCGACGTCAGTTTTTACGTTTTGATATTGCGGTGAATATCGCGTCGCTTTTTAATACGATCAATATTTCGTTTTGTCGACAGCAGAAAAACAATCATAATTAAGTACGTGTTGTTATTAATTTAAATATTGTCTAGGCTGTTGGTTCGAATTTTTAGTTTTTCGATGAACATCAATGGTGTCAATTTGGAGGAGGAGTGGGGGCATGGGGGTTTCCGTGTATTCTAAAGAGGGCCACACAAATCCTTTATAATATTACACTGGGGGAAGGGAAGGGCCATACTTAGATTCACAACTGGATATATTTTTTTCCACTGAATATATTCAGCCGTACGTACGAAATTATGGGAAGGCAAAATGCAATTTGCGCTACTACAGCCATTAGGACGACCAGAAACATTGCTTCGCCACCTTAGACACAACGTTGTAAAAAATATCCTTTTGACTATGATGTACGACTTTGATACGGGGCTAGCAATCAGACCAATTAGTGTGAAACTAAATTACAACACTGACGAACACTATGGATTTTAATCGTTAACAGCTAAGGACTATAACCCATGGCAATCACGTGTCAACGAATACAAGTATCTTATAAATATTAGTTTTTCTATACATGAAAGAGAGACCCAAGGAGGACAGCTCTGCTGTTCGTACCAATGAGCTTCTCAGTCGCAACATCAACTCTGTCGGAAGACCAGTGTGTCATTCACCCAAGAGCTGAAACCTATATTATTATATGTATTACCACGTTGTAAACAATGTTTCATGTTGGAAAGGAGCTTAAGAATATTCATTTAAACACCGATGCTATATAACCGTAAATAACATGTGTTGAGTGCGTCGTTAAATAAAGCATTTCCTTCCTTCCTTCATCTAAACAGCACAAGCAAAACTTCACTCTGTTAATATATACAAAAATTGTATTCACTCAATACTATATGCCTCTCACCCCTTGAAATCTATCGCATATACACTTATAAGGCACGTCGTGTGTATTTAGTTTTCATGAGATTTGCGAATGCAGAACGACACTCTAGAAAAAAAAAAAAATTCTGAAAGCATCTGTGATGTTTTATCTATACTATAATACGCAAGTTTCCGATCATTCTGATCGCTTCTCCTCTAGTGATCTGCACTGCTGATCGCCTTCTCTGTACTTACACGATGCGCAGATCTTTGTTCATACACTGTTTCGATGATCTTACTAAAATAAATCGTTTTATGTTGGTATGTGTTATCGTTCATGGCTTTGTCTAGTCGCAGCGGAATTTCGTAATCTTAGAGTTTTAAATATATTTTCCATTATTCGATATCCGACAACTGATATAAATTATAGTTTCGTGCTGGGGTATCGTTAAGCATTCATTCAGCCATTGCATAATGAGACAAGGACGGATCCACGATTTTGCAAGGGTGGGCGGAGTCCACAAAAACTTTTTTAAAATGGCACGTTTTAATTTACAAATGATCTTAGCTCCTAAAATGGAATGAAATTATGTGAGGGGAGGGGGGGGGGGGGTACAGGTTGGTGGCATGTTTCCCAGAAAATATAGAAACCAAAATATTCCCAAAAGACGCGTTTTTAACGCAATTTTGGTGTTGTATGATTGCGGAAGTCATTAAAAAGGGCACTTTAAACGGGTGGAACTGGATTTAGCTTAGTCGGTAGAGTGCTCGCTTGAGTTGCTTGCGTTGCAGGATCGAACCACCTCCATAGATCCATTCAACTGATCGTCGGGTTTTTTTTCTCATTCCATCCAGTATACCACAACTGGTCAAAGGCCGTGGTGTGTGCTTTCGTGTATGTGGGAAAGTGTATTATATAAATGATCCCATGCTGCATTAGGTAAAATGTAGCGGGTTTTCTCTGATGACTTCGTGTCAGAATTACCAAATGTTAGACATCCAATAGCTGATGATTAATTAATATATTTGTTCTAGTGGTGTCGTTAAAGAAACAACAAACTTTAACTATTTTTAAACGGGTGTGACGGATGTGGGGAGGGTGATACGCTACCCCTGTAACACCCATCTGAAGCTTCCAATTTGAGCATGTTGGGTTTTTGTGTTCTCCTCATTGAGAACGTCTGTCCTCAGGTTGAGTGTTTGTTTCGGTGGAGGCTTGTGGGTGTGTACGTAACTAAATATATAAACAATTGTCTAGAACGGAGGCAATTAACGTGCACACAACGACGTTCTTTGTTTTCTTTTTGTTTACCATGTCTATAAATAACCGTAGCGTGGACTAACGTACGCGTCTTCACCATTTATATTAGCTGGAAAGAGGAAAGAAAAAGCAACACCAACGAGAGAGAGAGAGAGAGAGAGAGAGAGAGAGAGAGAGAGAGAGAGAGAGAGAGAGAGAGAGAGAGAGAGAGAGAGAGAGAGAGAGAGAGAGAGAGAGAGAGAGACCACAACAAACATATGGTACAAATAAAGAGAGAGAGAGGCAGAGACGCAGAGAAATAGAGAGAGAGAGAGAAATAACCGAAAATAACAAAACAAAAACGTTTGTTTTGTCGCGGCGCGGGCGTGGCTGCTGCTACAAACCGTCCTGCTCATATATGGAAACACATTATGAATCTTTTTTTCACGACCGCGCCGCGCCACAGAAACGGGCATATTTCTCTATTATGACTGCTTGATGTCTAACACTGTTATCTGAACATTGTGTGTGGAAAATGAGAATGGATCATCTGCATTGGCTATGATAAGAAGTCAAAATAGCCATGCAGGTTAGAAACAGATATGCAGATTTGGAGATTCACAAAATAATCTGTTTTAACTGTCTTAATTATATAGAATCTGACGAACATGTTCATATTCACTGTCCTCTTTATTGTGACATTAGAGTACGGTAGATGTTTTTAAAAAGGCAGTATCTGCTGTAGAAAACTTTAATCACCTTTTAGATAAAGAGAAAATGTCATTACTTTTAAGCCACCCGGACATCGTTAAAATTACAGCCAAAACTTGCCATCTTATTTTATTAGGTCGTCAAACGTTTTATTCATATAGACATATACATATGTTAGGGTTTTTAATTTCCTTCTGGTAAATATAATACTTTTTAAATATTTCTGGTAGTCTTTTTATAGTTTAAAATCTCTCATAACTGAATAGGAGTGTCTTGTGTACTTTTACTTTTACAAAATATCTCTTTCCTTTAATTTCTAGTATCTAAAATTAGTTTTTGTTTTGTTTAATGACACCACTAGAACACATTACTTAATTAATTAATTAATTAATTAATCATCGGCTATTATATGTCAAACATTTGGTCAAACATATAGTCTAAGAGAACAAACACGCTACATTTTCCCATTATTAGCAAGGGATCTTTTATATGCACCATCCCATAGACAGGATAGCACATACCACGGCTTTCTAATATCTAACGCAGTATGTCATCCCTATCTAGCATTTTATTGTACCTCAGTGTAGTGTCAGGATTATTTTGTTATCAAAGACAGTCACTAATACATACAGTAAAACGCTTGGTCATTTGCCTTTACCATGAAACTAAACTCCAAGCCCAATACTCCAAACCCTGCCCATATAACATTAAAGGGACATTCCTGAGTTTGCTGCAATTTGTAAGGTGTTATCGACTAATAGAAACTTTTTAACGATTGTAATTACATATCAAATATATTTTTCTGCATAAAATATTAGTGGCTGTATATTAAATGTCTTTCTAAATTTAATTTTATTTCCTAAAATAATTTTATTTTGTACGTACGAAATTATTTGAAGACACAATCTAGTTTTGGCTTCTTACAAATATTAAGACGACCAGAAAAAACATTGAATATACAGACACTGATATTCTTAACAGGAAAATATATTTAATATGTAAGTTTAATCGTAGGAATATTTTATTAGTCGGAAACATCTTACAATGCAGCAAACTCAGGAATGTCCCTTTAATAGCACCGGCCCTATTTTATATGTTACTTTTTCCTTGACAGTTAGTTCGTGCAGTTTATGATCGTAGCCAGCTGGGAGGGGAACAATTCAAGTTAAGGGGAGGGGGCATACTTACTTAAGGCATAATGAATGAATGAATGTTTAACGACAGCCCAGCACGAAAAATACATCGGCTATTGGGTGTCAAACTATGATACTTAAGGCATGCACACACTAACAGATCCTAATTAACCAATCGGGGTTTTTTTTGTGTGTGTGTGTGTTTTTGGGGTTTTTTTAGGGGGGGGGGGGGACGCTCACCAGACTTTATGTGAATGTTGTGTAACTATGTTGTATTATTTATGTTATGTATACAGCTGATGAGTTGTAAAACGCAAGGCAAATAAAGAACTTGGCTACGGACATGGTGCAGTTGTACTAAATATATATCTCATTTTGTAGGTTTTACTTCTATGTCGTTAAAAACGAACATTCCTGCTGTGTTACTCTAGTTACACACATTACACTCGGAATCACAACATTCCTTCGAGATTTATGAACATAGCAAAGGTTTTAAAAAACAGCGGAGGTTTTAGAAACACCCTTGAGTTTCTATAGCGTGCGATATCGGGGTGCAAGGCAAGGCAAGCCCCGCATGAACACGGAACCTTCCGAGTAATGACGTTTAATCCCGAATACTCAACCGGTTAAACCCGGAAGACGACAAGACTGGGTTTTCAACGACCGATGCGCTGCTTGGATTATGCTGTTCCACGCCACGCATATCCCAAAAGCAGGAAGCTCAAACACAAAAAGAGTTAAAGGACTTGAGACTGTAACTTTAAAAAAGATACGTATCCAAGGTTAGCCGGGAGCTATACTCGTTAGGGCTATACCTGCGCTTTTTTGTTTCTATATTTGTGAAAACGTGAAGTTATTTTGGCAATTTCTCCGGCGCCTAAAACCAACGCGACAAACGCGGAAGTATCATTTCTGTTAACGGACATGTATTTAGTTTCAACCCGTGTATACGTAAAGTAAATAAACGTATATAAATTTATTAGGAATAAATAATGGATCGTTAAACATCTATTCTATTCTATTCTATTCTATTCTATTCTATAGATAATGGAATTTTCAAAAACATAATCAATGCCACATATTACTACCAATCAGTGCCGCAGCTATTTTTACTCCGTAAATATTTGACGATGTACTGCGAACTTTGTAACTGTTTTTGGTACAACGCAATCTCAAACAAGCACAAAAATATTAAATGCCAAACAATATTGATATTTATACCTTGTTTTTATTGGTGAAAACTAAATATTTTGTATGATTTTAATATTTGACCTAGTTATATTTCTCGTTCTTTATGCACCATTCTGGATCGCATCCATATCTATGCATTTTTGTTTTACGTATATTTGGCAAAGGTAGTGTAAAATATCCTCTGTTGCTGTTTCTAATGACAGGCCAATAATTGTTCTTAAAAATCCCCAACAGCAACATGTATTTTACATGCATTTTTCCATAGACACGGACACGACCTTAGCCCAGTGGTAAAGAGCTTGCCTGATGCGTGATTGATCTGGGATCGATCCCCGTCAGTGGGCCCATTGGGCTATTTCTCCTTCTATCCAATGCCCACGATTGGCATATCAAAGGCTGTGGTATATGCTGTCCTCTCTCAGGGGTGGCATATATAAAAGTGGGAGGGACGAAGCCCCTTGGTAAAGCGTCCGCTTGATGCGCGATCAGTCTAGGATCGATCCCTGTCAGTGGCCCCGTCGGGCTATTTTCTAATTCCAGCCAGTGCACCACGACTGGTATACCAAAGGCCTTTGCTGTACCAGTCTTGGAGCAGTGGTTGAAATAGGAGGGGTGGAGGAAAAGCCAGTGAGTCCGTCGAGGGGTTTCGATCCTAGCACCCAAGCACTTAAGGCAAACGCTCTACCAACTGAGCAATATCCCGCCCTTACAAGTTATACACAGACACCGTGGTATTTCTTTAATCAGGTCAGTCAAGCTCAAATCCATTTCTATTCTTAGCAAATGAAATTAAAAGGACAATTTACCTAGAGAACGAATGGTATTGACAGCGTCTACTGCTAGCTCGTACAGAACCACGTACACAAACTTTGACTGTTGAAATCAATGTCCCGGCATCGACACCCCATTGTCAAACATTGGATTGACAGCTAAATACACCAAATAGCAAATGACGACACTGTAAAACACGCAGACCGTCTGCGCAATATATAATTAAGAGTTTATAATTATGAACCGTTATAGGCTATAAATAACTATATGAGGTGGAATTTGTTTTTGTTTTTTTTTGTAGTAGAGAGAGAGAGAGAGAGAGAGAGAGAGAGAGAGAGAGAGAGAAAGAGAGAGAGAGGCAGACAGACAGACAGACACACACACAGACAGACACACACAGACACACACACACACTATCATAACCCCACTACGATTCAAGCACGCTGTCCTGGGCAATCTGCGTTGTTTTAAAATATGATAGGTACAGTTATTGTTTTAAATGGTGAGCTGCTGATCTCCGATTGCATCTCACGCCATAGTTTTGATTTGTTTTTCGAATTCCCTACATATTCTGTGTACGTTTTAATGTATAAAATAATTCATAGCTCTATAACATGTAGCCTATATCTTGTTTTTGGTTTGGTGGTGTTGGGTTGTTTTTTGTTGTGTTTTTGTTTTCGGGGGGGGGGGGGGGGGGGGGGATTCTTTCTTTTTTCTCTTTCTTTTAAATTTTTTTATTATTAATAATATTTTGTAGATTTAATATGTTTATAGCGAGTGAGATATATAAATGGTCTATTTGTCACTTTGTCTGTCTGTCTGCAATTTAATCATTATTTTTAAATGCTGTCACAGCTTTGCTACACCTTTTTCGAGTTAAGAGTATTTAATCTGTTTACTGTTTATTAATTGTAACTAGTCACGTGCAATCATGGGCTATAATTGCATTTATGTTAAGAACTAATATATTATATAAACTAATGCATGTCATTAACAAACGGCACAAATAATATGGGTGGTAAATTTTCACCATGATTTATTTCAAGTGAAACGTCCTCTAAAACTCCTGTATAGTTACAAGCTTATTTTTAATACCATATTTTAACGTCTTAGGCCAAAACAAAGTAAGAATTGTGTTATTAACAAAAATAGCAAATAATATGGGTGGTAAAGGTTCACCTTGCCTAATTGCAAGTAACACGTCGAAAACGTCTGCAACTGGGTGGTAAAGTTTCACCTTGCTTCATTCCAAGTAAAATGTCGAAAACGTCTGAAACTCCCGTATTGTTACCAGCTTATTTCTCATATCAATTTAGACCAAAACAAAGTAAGAGATGTGATATTAACAAAAAGAACAAATAATATGGGTGGTAAAAGTTCACCTTGCTCAATTACAAGTAAAACGAGAAAGACGTCTGAAACTCATGTATCGTTACAAGCATATTTTCAATACCATAGTTTAACAACTTAGACCAACAAAAAGTAATAATGGTGATATTAAGCTTTTCTAACCCACTAAACAAAGAATAGTTCCATTTACTGATTATTAATGTGTAGTTGCAACAGTTGATATAAATATAAAGTCAGTAGTACTAAAGCCTTATCTAAATCTATACAAAAAATCACAGACTGTAGGATTGTTTTCGCAGCAATATCGTAATGTTAAATATGATACCTTTGAGAATAAATTCGTAATACATGTAATTATTATGATAACCACACCCTAGTTATTAACTTCAGTCAAGTAGCCATCCCATTGTATTAAGTAAATTATCGTTTCGATTTTAATAAAAGTGCATGACGACTGTTCTCAATATTATGGGAGGGGGACTCGTGGATTATATTATCAGTGAAATTACCGCAATGCAATTGTTATTTGGCACGTCAATAAAACACATTATTTCTGGGACACAATTCACATGCCTCGGCGGTCGTTCTGGGGCCGAAGTCAACACTATAATAAAACATTCATGTCAAAACAATCTAACCTGTCTGTGGATTGCTACAAAATGTCAAAACATGAACAAACAATTTGTTTTGGCGCAACGAAAATGACATTGAATGTTAAAGTCACTCGAACAAGTCATTTCAAGGTTGACATGCAATTATGAAGAAAACCAATATTGTTCGTTTGCAATAATCATTTCGGGTTTTTCTTTCTTTTCTTTTTTTCTTTCTTTTTTTTGCAATGGAATCTTTGTGCACGAGACGCATTAATGTAGTTTTCACAAATTTTATCCAAAAGGTAACACCCGCCGGCAATATTTCCCCTTCTCTGCAGTCCCAGAAATGAGAGAAATTCCACCAGAACAGAAGACACAATTGTCCGTAGCACTGGCCACGCCGTTCCTGTAGCAAATCTGACCCTGACAACGTGGAAAGCAAGCAATCATTGGCGCAAGACTACGCCCTTTCTGCCCGCCCGAATTCGCTCCACAATTGAATCGTTGTTAACAAGACATGTTATCACCTCCAGAGCGGCGAACCTGGGCAAACCACAAACATTTGTTACAGTGTTGCTCGTGGAAACTTCCACCTGATGATGTTATTCAAGAGATTCATTAAAACAGACTGCCCACATTGTGTAAGATCGGGTGAAAATAAAAAAGTGTATTTTATCAGCATATGAAATGTTGCAGTATCCGTGCTGGTAAACTCCGCCCTAATGTACCGCAGTACGTAACCTTTCCTTCACGGGGAAAACCGTTTTTATAGCGTTTTAGCAAGAATGAATTACATCGAGTCATAAATATAGAAATATCTAACTTTCGTGTATGTCCACAATCATCGAAAAATTTTTAGTTGTTAGTCGTCCTTGCACCAGGGTTACAGAGTACGTACCCTTTTTTTCATGGGAGGAAAACGCCTTTCCCATCATGTTAATAATAATAAAAAATAATAACACTGACTCATAAATATAGAAATATCTAGATTATGTATATGTCCGCAATGACCAATTTGTTATTAACAAAAATAACAAATAATATGGGTGGTAAAGGTTCACCTTGCCTAATTACAAGTAGGGGGAGTGTAACTCTTCTTGCTTCTAAACTCCACCCTAATGTTTTCTGAGTATTTTTTCTTTTCTATAGAAGAAAGTAAAAAAGTTTTAAAAAATTATTTAACGACGCCACTAAAGCACATTGATTTTTTTATCTTATCGGCTATTGGACGTCAAACATGGTCATTCTGACACTGTTTCTTAGAGGAAACCCGCTGTCGCTATATAGGCTACTCTTTTACGACAGGCAGCAAGGGATCTTTTATTTGCGCTTCCCACAGGATGGATAGCACAAACCATGGCCTTTGTTGAACCAGTTATGGATCACTGGTCGATGCAAGTGGTTTACACCTACCCATTGAGCCTTGCAGAGCACTCACTCAGGGTTTGGAGTCGGTATCTGGATTAAAAACCCCATGCCTCGACTGGGATCCGAACCCAGTACCTACCAGCCTGTAGATCGATGGCCTAACCACGATGCCACCGAGGCCGGTATATAGAAGAAAGCACCTTTCTAATAATTTTAACAAGAAAAATAACACCGATTCATAAAGATAGAGATATCTAGTTTATGAGTGTGTCCACAAACATTGAACAGTTTGTTAAAATACGTTTACCTTCACAACTGATGTGACGTTTTGTGGAGAAAATATCTTAATATCATTTTAAAAATACTAAATAATACTGACATTAGTGTATCTACACAACCATTAAACAATTTCTTCGTAGATTATGCTTGCTTGTAAAATCGTCCTTAAACGAGTACATTTTGCATAGGGGAGACGGGAGACCGTATTTTATATTATTCTAGCAAGAATAAATAATATCGATTCATAAAATATTTAGAGAATAACTAACGAGCTACGAGGAATTATGAATTATCCGTCCCGAGTGAATGGATGTTTTACAACATTCATTCACGAGGGACAGATAATTCGTAACTCCTCGTAGCGAGTTGGTTATTCTCTTTATTACCCATCGTCAATTTTAACTGATTTTTAATGTAAATGTTCCTCTGCAGTCTACAACAAAGCCATCAGCCATTACGTCATATAATCTTACGCACATTACATGACGTAATGTAAGTGACGCCATAGCATAACGGCGTTCTTTTTACAGCCAAATGTTTACAGTACAAAATAATACGACTGTATTTGCATTTGAAAATAATTATTTTTATATATTACTAAAGCCGCTGCTTATGAAAATATACCATTTCATGTTTACGAAACAAGTGAGTCCATTTGTTTTTGTAAATCTTTGTATATCGTATAACGTATGTGTAATCTGACTCATGAATGGAAACATTATATGAATGAAAGTGAAGTTCCGGCCATAACAAGCAACCAACCAAACATCGTGATTTTTAAGCCAGCCAATCAGTGGCTGTAGAAGCAATCTGCACACTGTGCAGAGATCGAAAAAATATTACCCCGTATATTTGAGCCCATATGGGTAATAAATAGATATATTGAGAGTATGTGAATGTCTACAAACACTGAACAATTTCTTACAGTGGCCTTGCATATTAAGTTAACCTTAGGTAACCTTTATCATGGTAGAAAAACGCTTTTACAAAATCATTTTAACAAGTGTTAAAAACCAGCAACTAATTGTTATTGGGTTTTTTTGGATGATTTCTTTTTTTTTCTTAAATGTCAAACTCAAGCGTATGTCCATAACTATCGTACGGGTTTGTTTGGGGGTTTTTTGGGGTTTTTTTTTTTTTGGGGGGGGGGGGGTTTGCTTGTAAGGGGGTGGAATCTAACTCAGTCGATAGAGCGCTCGCCTGAGGTGCTTGCGTTACAGGATCGAATCACCTCAGTGGAACCATTCTCTGATTGTGTTTTTCTCAGTGCACCAGGACTGATATAGTAAAGGCCATGATATGATCTGTCCTGTCTGTGTGGAATGTATTTACAAGATCCCTTGTTACTAATAGAAAATGTAGCGGGTTTCCTCTCTAAGTCTATATATCAAAATTACTAAATCATTTACATTCAATAGCCGATGTTTAATAAATCCATGTGCTCTAATCGAGTCGCCAAACAAAAGAACAAACACTTTTATTTAATTGTTCTTGTAATCGTGAACTCTACCGTACCAGGATACACCGACTCATAAATAAAGAAATACGCACCGTATACACTGACAACCATTTGGACAATTCCGTCTGTACCTTCGTACAGTATCCTGCCTTATAAACCCCGTCCTGGTTTAACGCAGTACATAAACCGTTTCATGGCCCAACAAATCCTTCTTTTTCACATCTTTGGAACGAATAAAATAATACTCCTAAATATGGACGTCTTTGTCTTCCTCATATACAGAGACACACTGAAACATGTCTCTAACAGAAACATGTAGAATGTTGCAGAATTCTGTTTTCTGAACTCCACCCTGTTTTTATTACAGTGCGCAACCTGTCGTCCTGGGGGAAAATATGTCTCTTATTAGGATAAAAATTAGAAATTATTGATTCATAAAGTTGTTAAGAACTACGGAAATCTTTTGCTTGTGCAAATTTCCAGAAATACACGGCAGAAATATCTAGGCCTACGTTAAAAATATAATGTCCAGTTAGATAATAACAGTTCTGCAGGTTTAGTGACGAAATTAAAAGTTCCATTGGTGTGAGTCGTATTGATATGTGATTCAGTTCAATTCATTTATTTGCCAAAGCAATTGCCTATAGGCATACATATAAATGTACATAGTATCTGTACATAATTACGAACAAACCGCGACATCAGAAAAACGTGTAAATATACATGTAGCATGGTTTCCGTCTACACTAATTAGTATAAGATGTAGTAATCGGTTAGGAACAACTAGAAAAGTGAAATAATAATTTCAGGAATGGACACAGTTTAGAATTAATTAGCAAGTTCTTCTTTCGATTGGATCAAATATCTTCCAAGATTGCGTAATTGAGTTACATTTTGAAGACTTAAAAGTTTTTTCCAGTAATACTGCTTAATATATATATATAGCACGCAGATCGGAATAGAATGAACATTTCTAAATAAAGTGAAATTCGTCTTCAATACTATTAGTGTCACAGAGACTGCAGGTTCGAAGTTCACGTTCTGTATTTCTATAACGACCAGTTTCAATACTATTAGTGTCACAGAGACTGCAGGTTCTAAGTTCACGTTCAATATTTCTATAACGACCAGTTTCAATACTATTAGTGTCACAGAGACTGCAGGTTCTAAGTTCACGTTCTGTATTTCTATAACGACCAGTTTCAATATTCAGTTGATGAGCAGAACATCTAAATTTACAAATGTAACTTCTAAATGCGAAAGAAAGGTTTTTTGTTAAATAGTACTGGAGACAGTGATTATTAGTTAGGTGTTTATAATAAATGAAACATTTCTTGAACGAATTGTAACATCTGTGATAAATATTGCTTCATTACTGACATTCTGACGTATCCAGACATATAACATGCATGGTGTGAAAGTGCACTGTCATAGAGCAAGTAGTAAATGTGGTATCGTGGTTAAGCCATTAGACTGGAAGGTACTGGGTTCATACCCAGGTACCGGCATCCACCCAGAACGAGTTATAACGGGTCAATGGGAATGTGTAAGATTTATATTGATCTCTTTCTTACTAACAATTAACCTACTGTCCCGGAAAGACAGCCCGTTTAGTTGAGGTGTGTATCTAGGACATTCTGCCTGAACCATATTTGGTAGTAAATACGAAAATCAATGTGAAATGACACGACGGTCGCAAGTAGACATTGGGGGGAGGGGGCGGGGGGGCTGAGCAAAGCAAAGTTTTTATGGAATGAATGAATGTTTAACGACACCCCAGCACAAAAATACACATCGGCTATTGGGTGTTACAAATGGTAACAAGTTTTTATGGAATGAATGAATGTTTAACGACACCCCAGCACAAAAATACACATCGGCTATTGGGTGTTACAAATGGTAACAAGTTTTTATGGAATGAATGAATGTTTAACGACACCCCAGCACAAAAATACACATCGGCTATTGGGTGTTACAAATGGTAACAAGTTGTTATGGGGTTCCGGGTTCGGGGATACGCTACCCCTTACATTTTGGACAACTAGATATCCTGAAATGCAATTTTCTCCATTTTGCATGTAAAATTCATCTCTGTCTTTAGATTTACTACCAATTGTCTTTTGATTCAGAATTCTTGGGGCCCCCATACCCCCCCCCTACCCCAGCTCCCCCCACCCGCCTGCTCTGCCGTGCCTGTGCCATAGTGTCACAGACTAACATATTAGCCAACACATGGGTTTTTTTCTGACAGTTATGATACTACTTGTATGTTTTTCAACAAACTAACATATAATAACACCTTTATGATATATTAGCATTATTACAATGTAACAGGTTTCAATATGACATTAGATATTATTTTAAATCTATTTTTAAGTATAACGTTATTGGTTAATCTCTCATTATGATATATTAGCATTATTACAATGTAACAGGTTTCAATATGACATTAGATATTATTTTAAATCTATTTTTAAGTATAACGTTATTGGTTAATCTCTCATTATGATATATTAGCATTATTACAATGTAACAGATTTCAATATGACATTAGATATTATTTTAAATCTATTTTTAAGTATAACGTTATTGGTTAATCTCTCATTATGATATATTAGCATTATTACAATGTAACAGGTTTCAATATGACATTAGATATTATTTTAAATCTATTTTTAAGTATAACGTTATTGGTTAATCTCTCATTATGATATATTAGCATTATTACAATGTAACAGATTTCAATATGACATTAGATATTATTTTAAATCTATTTTTAAGTATAACGTTATTGGTTAATCTCTCATTATGATATATTAGCATTATTACAATGTAACAGATTTCAATATGACATTAGATATTATTTTAAATCTATTTTTAAGTATAACGTTATTGGTTAATCTCTCATTATGATATATTAGCATTATTACAATGTAACAGATTTCAATATGCCATTAGATATTATTTTAAATCTATTTTTAAGTATAACGTTATTGGTTAATCTCTCATTATGATATATTAGCATTATTACAATGTAACAGATTTCAATATGCCATTAGATATTATTTTAAATCTATTTTTAAGTATAACGTTATTGGTTAATCTCTCATTATGATATATTAGCATTATTACAATGTAACAGGTTTCAATATGACATTAGATATTATTTTAAATCTATTTTTAAGTATAACGTTATTGGTTAATCTCTCATTATGATATATTAGCATTATTACAATGTAACAGGTTTCAATATGACATTAGATATTATTTTAAATCTATTTTTAAGTATAACGTTATTGGTTAATCTCTCATTATGATATATTAGCATTATTACAATGTAACAGGTTTCAATATGACATTAGATATTATTTTAAATCTATTTCTAAGTATAATATTACTTTTTTGGTTAATTGTTGTCATTATTATGAAATCAGCCCATCATTTTTATTTATCTTCGAATGTTATTTTTCGACTTGTTTTTTTTTTTCTTCTTCTTCGTCTTCTTTTCATTCTATTTTTTTCTTCTTTCCTTCGTGTATCCAAACACGAGTTTTTAGGTGTGGGGCAATTGTGCACCTGTTCGTTCACAGAAAATTATTATCAAGATGACATTACATACTTTCATGGTCTCTCCCCAAACAGACTGACATACTTTGAAGGAATTTCATTGGTTTAGAGGATTCTCCGCGCGACGTGACTGTGACGTAATATCTGTGCCACGTGCAGAATCCATATTGGACCGTCGAGAACAATAGACCCTCAGATACGTTACCACGAAAGGAAAACAAGCTATATGCTTATCTTAACAGATAAAGTCGAAAAAGATCAAATCTAAACTTAGCTATCAATGAAAGTAGCTGTTGATAGGATGTCGAGGGGGTTAAGTAAATAGGCATCTACAGCAGACAAATAGGGATTTGATGTCTAAATTTATGCCGATTTAAGTACATCCAAAAGAGAAGGTGGGGAAAAAATGAAATTAAAATGACTTGTTGACACTAGCCGCACGTTAGTGTTTGTATTATAGGATAGATCGATGAACACACGATTATTCATGTACAATACGAATTCATTTGGCTTTGTCATTTAAAGATATTTGCTTATTAACACATTAAAACAGAGAAACCATTTTAAATGAATGAATTGATGTATGGATAAACGACTGAATGTTTAACAGCACCTCAAGAAACGATTTTTAAAATAGGTTGTGTTGTTATATGACACGACTAGAGCACATTGATTTAGTCATCATCGGCTATTGGATGTCAAACATTTGGTAATTTTGACATCTAGTCTTAGAGAGGAAACCAGCTATTAGTTTGTTAGTAGCTCAGGCGGGTGGGTGTACCCTGCAATCACCTTCCCACTGTATCATCATTTTCATTTCATTTCAACTTATTCTCGTGCTTATATCCAATTAATGTTCAAGCACGCTGTCCTGGGCACATCTTAGTGAGATAGAGGAGGGTGTAGTGGTCTTACACCTACCCACTGAGTCTTTAAAACTCGCTCTGGGTGGGAGCCGGTACCGAGCTGCGAGCTCAGTACCTACCAGCCTTATGTCCGATGGTTTAACCACGACACCACTTGTCTTTGTCGATTAGAAACAAAACAAGAATACAGCGTACGTGGACAGTTTTGACCGTTTATAAGGAATGAATGAATGAATGTTTAACGACACCCCAGCACGAAAAATACATCGGCTTGACCGTTTATAAGGAATGAATGAATGAATGTTTAACGACACCCCAGCACGAAAAATACATCGGCTTGACCGTTTATAAGGAATGAATGAATGAATGTTTAACGACACCCCAGCACGAAAAATACATCGGCTTGACCGTTTATAATGAATGAATGAATGTTTAACGACACCCCAGCACGAAAAATATATCGGCTTGACCGTTTATAAGGAACTTCTCCAATTGCACGTTCAAGAATCAACGCATTCCCTCTGTATCATCACATGGACTTGTCTTTCGATTACAAAAGCAAGAATACCGCGTGCGTGGACAGTTTTGACCGTTTAAAAGGAACGTTTCCAATTGCACGTTAAAGTGTCATAGCCATGGGAACGACGGTGCATGCCCTAGTCTTCCTCGTGGTAAAACTATCTCTGAATGACCAGGAAACCAAAATAGAAAGTAGCGGAACAACGCATGGTAGTGTCGTACATCTCTGTCGAATCTGTTAGATTTCTTTTCTAAGAACGGACTTTGGCGGAAATCCAGTACACGTTCCAGGACGTGTTATGACACGTGCGAGCTTAGTTTTGTCATGAAAATATTTTTAAATAATAATAACAATAATAATGATAACAATAATAATAATAAATTAAGCAATTAATTAAAAAATAATAATAAATAAAATAAAATAAAATAAAAATAAATAATAATAAAATAATAATAATAATTATTATTATTATTATTATTATTATTATTATTATTATAAATTTATAATAATAATAATAACAAAATTTAAATAAATAAATAGGCAGACACATAGAGAGAGAAACAGACAGTCAGTCGCACATACAGAGGAACAGACAGACATTTAGAGATACTTTCAGTCAGCCAATCAGTCAATCAATCAGTCAGTCAGACAGTCAGTCAGTCAAACAAAGAGTCTGAGACAAAGACACAGTGGGCATTGAGGAAAATGTATTGGCAGCATTGTCCTATTATATACAAATATTAAGACTATCCATATAAATGTATTGGCAGCATTGTCCTATTATATACAAATATTAAGACTATCCATATAAATAAATACACAGAAAGACAGGCAGTCATACAGGTAAAACAAAACACCCACACGAGACATACGAACACAAACAGGAAGGCAGACAGAAATTAAAATCTAAGCTGGAAAACGGGGGTTGTGGCAAGGCCATGTGATATTAAATGGCAAACAGTCCAGATGGTTATGGAGTGTTGTGTTAACAACACAGCATATTTAACCGGCAACTGGATATAACCAATGCAAAAGAAATGAAGGATTTTATGTCCATGGGTAACGGGCATGTCAGTAGGTAACGAGCAACGGACTTACTATAGATCAACCAGTGATGGCCAGCACTGAGGTCAATGAGTGACGGATACACGTGAGGTCGATGGTTAACAGCCAAATAGCATGGTTTCAGTATAGAATAGTACACAGAATCTTAACTACTAATACATTTTTGTATATGATACATTACGTGGATTCTAATGCTTGCGACTTCTGCAAAGCTTCATGTGAAACGTTACATCTTTTCTTTTACTGTAACAAAGAAAGAAAGAAAGAAATGTTTTATTTAACGACGCACTCAACACATTTTATTTACGGTTATATGGCGTCAGACATATGGTTAAGGACCACACAGATTTTGAGAGGAAACCCGCTGTCGCCACTACATGGGCTACTCTTCCGATTAGTAGCAAGGGATCTTTTATTTGCGCTTCCCACAGGCAGGATAGCACAAACCATGGCCTTTGTTGAACCAGTTATGGATCACTGGTCGGTGCAAGTGGTTTACACCTACCCACTGAGCCTTGCGGAGCACTCACTTAGGGTTTGGAGTCGGTATCTGGATTAAAAATCCCATGCCTCGACTGGGATCCGAACCCAGTACCTACCAGCCTGTAGACCGATGACCTACCACGACGCCACCGAGGCCGGTTTTGACTGTAACAAGGTTAACCACATTTGGGAATCAATACGAGAATGGATATTGACTGAAGCAGGAATTGACATTATTTTTAGTCAAGATATTGTTATGTTTGGTATGATCAATAACGAAAATAGTAACTTTGTAAATTGGTTGATTATCAACATTAAATATTATATCTACTGTATGAAAGTACAGAAAAAATTATTAAATATCAATGGAGTTAAAAACATTTTGCGAAACAAGTTTGAAATAGAAAGATTTATTTTATATAAGAATTTCAATTACGAAATTTGTAATCAACAATGGACACCATGGCTTAACCTCTTTGACTGAAACGTATTTCCTAACAATAGCTTGTTTCGAATTCCAGGTCTTTTTCGTTTCGCGCTAGTATAGATTTACCCCCCCCCCCCCCCCCATGTATTTATTTATTTATTTTATTTGTTTATTTATTTATTTGTTTTGTTTTGTTTTGTTTGTTTCTTTGCTTATTTATTTATTTATCAATTTATTATTATGTGTTTTAACAATTTATATCTTCTTTCTTCTTCTCCTATACTTCCCAGTTCTTTCCATTATATGCGTCATAGCAATTTGTTTTGTTGTTTTACCAATCTTTAATTTATACAGAAACATTACAAATGCATTTATGTATCAAATTGTTATATATGACTATATAACATTATTAAATTATATTACTTTGATGTAAGGCCATGAATTCAAGGCTCCCCAACCTTGACATGGTCAGAATGGACTGGAGAAAATAAATATTATTATTATTTTTTTTTTTTTAAACACACACAAAAAATACAAAAAAATGAAGGATTTTATGTCCATGGGTAACGGGCATGTCAGTAGGTAACGAGCAACGGACTTACTATAGATCAACCAGTGATGGCCAGCACTGAGGTCAATGAGTGACGGATACACGTGAGGTCGATGGTTAACAGCCAAATGTCAGGTCAATTGATAACTGACGGACATCAAACGATAACGAACAGAACTGATGTCAGGGTGTATGGGATGGGATTTTGTGAGTCGGTGTTCCTGGTGTCGATGTCCCTGGTGTCGGTGTTCCTGGTGTCGATGTTCCTGGTGTCGTTGAAACCCATTCGAAGGTATCAAGACGTATACAGAAAGGAAAGAAGAAATGTTTTATTTGACGATGCACTCAACACATCCTAATAACCGTTACAAGGCGTCGGACATGATGGTAATGATAGAGGAAACCCGCAGCCGCCACTCTATGGGCCACTCTTTTTGGACCAGTAGCAAGAATTCGGTTATATACATATCATAGCCTTTTTACCAGTTGTAGTGGCAGATGTAAGCGGGGCAGGTGTCGCCTCCACCTCCTAAATTTTGCGAGTTATATATTTGTTTTATGTTTTATTTTTTAACGTTGGAGAATACGAGGAATCCCTTTGGGAACATTGTGTCCTTCGGCCACATTTCATTGCCCCCCCCCCCCCCCCCATCTCCCCCTCCTCCCCAAATGGATATTCTGGATCCGCCATGGAGTTGTGGAGCATCTGACAAGCGCTTTATCACTTGGCTATGCCCCCCCCCCCCCACCCCACCCCCCAACCCCAAGACACAGAAGGTATCACAATTGATTGACTGATTGATTGATTGTTTGAAACGTTTGATTGCATATAATAGACAAATGGATTGTGCACATAATTGTCGCTTTTATTGCTTGTTTGGAAAAGCTCGCCAAATTGGTCGTAAATCTGCAGTTATGTCACTGACTAGTGAGATATTTTGGCTCGCTCTTTGATCTATACCATAAGGCCAGGTATCATTACACCGAGACATACCAAACAGCATTTAACACTTAACCTTACCAGACAAAAAATAGAAAAACACTACAAGTACAGACATTCCGTACAGACACAGATATTCCGTTTCCTTTGCTTTATTGTGGTGTAACGCGCTCAGCTATGGAAAAACGAGCTATTGCTGCCGGTTTGAAATCTTTTAGCGACTTTTCTCAAAAGTACTGTTCGCCAACTGACTCATTTTTAAGTTACAAAGATGATTTTTACCTCGCAGTGAAGTACGTTTTACATTTACGCAATATATATATATATATATATATATATATATATATATATATATATATTTATATATATATATAAATATATATATATATTATTTTATATATTATAAAAGTGTATTTATCTTATCACATTTAATTATTTGTTTTCTTTGTCCACCAATTTTAATATTATCTTCAAGATATCAACTGAGATAGTTACATAGCAGGTTTACGTCTGGCTAGATTTAAAAAACCGTTTGCGTTTTGTTTTGTTTTATTTGTCGTCATATATTCTTAAAAACGGTTATCAGGGCCATACTTTTTTACCTTTTTTTTACTCCAGAAAATAGCATACATATCTTAGGGTTTAATTTGTATAGTGTTTCATTCATTTATAAAAAGTAGTGGCCCCCCCCCCCCCCCCTCTAGGATTTTGAGCAGGGTACGGCCCTGGTTATACGTATAAATATATATCTGTTGTTTGTTGTGTCCTGAAGTAAAATTCTCTTCAGTTCTAAAACATTATTTCAAAATGATTACTTCCAAAGGAAAACAATAAATAATAATAAGAACAAGAATAAACGACAGAAGAAAGAAACAAATATCTTTGAAGTTTTCGCTAATTTTTCACTTCGATTGGAATTCGTTTGTGTAAGAGTTAGAGGCCGTATGAGAAATTGTGCAAATGTACGGCATGAATTAAATTAGATCAATGTTTAGAACTATGTGTTGCATGACGACGCTAGATTATCTGTTTAGTGAGAGGTCGGAATCCTTATTCTTAATCTACGATGTTCTTGATGACGTCATTGACATTTTGTGATAATCCACTTCATTTTGGCCCGTGAAATATTAACACGTATTGAATAGTTGAAACATTTAGTAGTAGTTTGACACACGTATTTAACCTGTGGCTGAAAATATTGAAGGATAGATGGTTTGATGGATGGATGAATGGATGATTGGATGGATGGGTGGGTTGGTGAGTGGGTGGGTGGATGGATGGATGGATGGATGGATGGATGGAAGGATGGATGGATATATGGATGGATGAATGGATGGATGGATGGATGGATGGAAGGAAGGGTGAGTGGGTGGATGGATGGATGGGTGGATGGATGGGTGGGTGGGATTTGGGATTATGGATGGATGGATGGATGAAAGGAAGGAAGGAAGGGTGGATGGGTGGGTTGTTTATATGGATGGATGGATGAACCGATGCATCGATGGACTGATCGATGCATGGGTGGATGGAGGGTGAGTTCGTGACTGGGTGCATGGATGGAAGGATGAATTGACGGAAGGACTGTCGAGAGCTATATTCACATTGGCAAATGTGATAACCTGTAATGAAAGTCGGGGAACAAAAACTTGCATCGATGCTTAACCCTTAAAATCCATGCATCACCTTACCACTTAGCACTCATTAAGCAAAATCTCTATGACTAGGCAGCTAATGTTTTAAACCATTGTTTAAAAAATATGGCAAATACTTGGAATTAAGTTCCTCGAAGTTCATGGTTCATCTAACGAAGGCACAGGTAGCCGCTAAGCCAATGACACTGCGCCGTGAGGTACAAGTTGAAGGTCAACTTCGCACGGGCCCATTAAGCCGGGTCAGATTGTCCTAACGGCTGATGACGTTTTTCGCAGTAAACATTCTGTTTGCGTTGCAATTAAGCCAGGATATCTAGTCTCATCAACGAAACATCCATAGATCAAGGCGAAAGAACAAGATCTAGGAATGCGAATCAAATTAAAGATT
Source organism: Gigantopelta aegis (assembly GCF_016097555.1). Classification (NCBI taxonomy): domain Eukaryota; kingdom Metazoa; phylum Mollusca; class Gastropoda; order Neomphalida; family Peltospiridae; genus Gigantopelta; species Gigantopelta aegis. The sequence continues at coordinate 5,448,180 of NC_054713.1, read as the reverse complement.
GATTTTGGCAGAATACATTTCCAGGTAAGCCTGGATGTGTGCAGGATCATTCGGTTTTAATTATTCAAGATGTCTGCCAAATTGACTAACTTTCCGATAACACCACCCATCAGATACAAGTAAATGTTTTCTGAAAAGAAGTCTGTCATTTAAGCAGAAGCTGACGTCATATATATATATATATATATATATATATATATATATATATATATATATATATATATATATATATATATATATATATATATATATATATATGTATATATATAGATATAGATATAGATATATATTTTTATATATATATATATATATATATATATATATTAAATCGAAGTGATATCGAAAATGGGTTTTTTTATGATAATCTTCTTATTTCGCTTTCTTTTTTCCGGGTGATTGTTGCTTTTTTTTTTTTGCTTTTTTTTTTTTTGCTTTTTTGTGCGGGCTAAAATTCATACCTGGTGTGTCTCAATCAACATATACACCTCGGATATATATATATATATATACTACCACCCCTCAGCCTTAAAGTGATTCATTACAATTGCGGATGAAGCTGCTCATTTAAGAGATAACAGGTAGCGTCTATATCTACCATACATGTAGTTCTGCACAAACATTTGAGTACTTTTTTGTTACAGGTACCCTATAAATGTTTCAAGCACAAGGTTACTTGACACAGTGGTACTAAATAAAATAAAATTGCATACATTTTTTGCCCAGATGAAACTATATATATATATATATATATATATATATATATATATATATATATATATATATATATATATAAAAACACTCACATTTATAACCAATAACAGGACTTGTGGTATTAACTGCTATATCAAAAGATGTGTGCACCTCGAACTTTGACCCAGCCGGAAGTTATTTGGTTTAGTACTACCTGCATCTCTATTTATAATATAATACGTAAGGCCTTTGTAGCATTTTCCGATCGTTCTAGTCGCTTCTTCTCTTTTGGTCTGCCTTGCCGACAGCTTTCTTTGTACTTACCTGATTATGCATTTTGCTAGGATCTATTTGTGCTCAGGCCCATATAAACATAGTGCAAAATAGTTTGTACAAAGATGAGTTTCATAAATACAACTTCAGTGGACGCTGCCATCTTTGTCACTGTACTCATGGTCGTATTTTGAAGAAAGGCCCAATGTAAGGCCACCCCACCCTATTTAAAACTTTCCTGTGCGATGCATATGTTTCATTTAGTTTTCATATACTAGTACAGGCAAGGCGGAGCAGGTTGGTGGCTAGGGGTGTTCTAGCCCCCCAACCACAATATTTCTGAATACAAATATTATTGGTAGTAAATCTTAAGGCAGAGATGAATTTTACTTGTAGAATTCAGGAAATTGCATTTCAAGACATTTAGATTTCAAACTTTTACGGGAAAGCATACCCCCGAACCCCCTAGAAAATTTGCTTTGCGCCCATATGCTTTGCGCCCTCGATCTCAGTCAGACCCCCCCCCCCCCCCTCCTACACGCACACACACACGCGCGCGCGCACACACACACACACACACACACACATACACGCGCGCACACATACACCCATGTCTACTTGCTTCCGCCATGCCTGTAGCATCTATATATTTTTTGTCTTTCTATCTCCCCCTCTGTTTCTCTGTCTATTTCCCTCCATCTCTGTATCTCTCTGTCTGTCTCTGTCTCACTGTCTCTTTGTCTTTGTATCTGTCTCCCTCTGTCTCTTTCTCTCTCCATCTCTGTATCTGTCTGTATCGGTTTCTCTCTCTCTCTCTGTCTCTGTATGTCTCTCTCTCTCTCTCTCTCTCTGTCTCTCTCTCTCTCTCTCTCTCTCTCTCTCTCTCTCTCTCTCTCTCTCTCTCTCTCTCTCTCTCTCTCTCTCTCTTTAATAAAAACTAAACTAGTATGTATTGCGTGAACTGCGTGCCACACCATCAACTAATAAAACGATTAAGAGTAAAATAGAGGACTACTGTATTCTTTTCTTTTTTTATTAAAGATTTCGACATAAGCAGATTTATTGGACCTACTTCTATAGAGACTACAGGTTTGCATATATTATGCTAATGTATCTCTAATTTGGATAGCCATGCTGTTGATAGTGCATCTGATCTTAATACTGTGACGTTATAATTAGGTCTCATCACAAAACAAGCAACGCCCTTAGTTCATTTTTATTTTGTTTTTATGTTTTCTTGTGTTTTGTCTTTGAAGTCCCATCATTGGCTTCTCAACTGTGGGCATGCAGCCCATGCTCCTAATTTGTGCGCCCAGATAATCGTACTTGAACCCTACTTGGACAGGAATACGCGTATATATGCTTTGTTTTGTGCATGGTAGAGTCTGATAAACTGGTCATCTGGCCAAGGAATATAGCCTTCCGGTGCAGGTGCACGTGGAGTTGTGACATCACAGACATTAAATTGTGTCTGTTGAGGAAATCAAGAATATGAAACAGAGAAGGACACGGATATAGAGAATAAAATGAATGAATGAATGTTCAATGACACCCCAGCACGAAAAACACATCGGCTATTGGGTGTCAAACTATGATAAATGCAAAATATTAAATTATGAACCGCATCAATATAAAAACTCAATAGTCAAATAAAAACACAGTGTAAAGGACTGTGCAAAACTACAAATATCACAGTTAGGTAATATTAAAATGTAGAATAAAAGTCAGTATCACGTAAAAATTGTAAAACAAATTCTGGATGGAATCGAAATGATTCCATCACATTTCTCTGACCAAAAATATCTTTTCTAGTTTCTTGCAGATGCTTACACTCCACCAAAATGTGGCGCACCGTCAGAGTACAGATATAGATAATAATACATGAGTGGATGTTAGTTATTTTGAACGAGTTGTGTAAAAAACGTATTTTACGAACGAAACAAGGTGTAAGACAAATGGTGTCTAATGGACCCGAATATAATATTCAATTTCATACATATCCTGAATAGCTAGATTTAAAATATAAAACAAATTCTCTCCAAACTAAATCTTATTTATGGCGCTAGCGTTTGCAGTCAGCTTATGCGTCATAGAGCAGTCAGTTTCAGGTTAACTAATACGTCATACGGCAATCAATTTTCTTCGTGAAAATTATTGGGTTTTGTCCCATCCCAACCAGTGTCCTACGACTGGCATATAAAAGATCCTTTGAAAGAAAAGCGCTCGCTTGGTGTGCAGTCGGTCTGGGATCGATCCTCGTCAGTAGGCCCATTGGGCTATTAGTCGTCCCAACCAGTTTACCACGACTGGTATATCAAAGGCATGTGGTAT